>NC_142008.1:66746470-66971680 GCF_049901715.1 Pseudonaja textilis
TTTTGCTATCATGTGACATTTCATGATGTTTTCCCCTTCACAGAGCTGGGGTGGCCCTATTGATCCGATCACATCCATAGGTCCGCAGGCTGCCAGCTTTACACCCTCAGTTTCTCAAAGGTTGTAAGAGATAATTTATATTATCTCTTTCACTGGAGTGTAATGCTAGCCGCAATGCATTTATTTAGTGAAAAGCCTTTTGTCACAATGTTTATAATTGAAAATGTTTACAAAATTATAGTAAAACAAAATAAATCCAAAAGTCTTAACGTAAGATGAAAACTAAAACCATTATAACATTTATGAAACAATATTTCTCCACTTTAATAAACTCTCCATTTAAAAATGGCTCAAAAGCTTGAAAAAAATCACCCAAAGTTGTATTCTTCCTTTGTGTAACCTCTCCACCAACTGACTCAATGTTCAGGGAGAAGGTTCCAAATTAAAAGTTCTTGCTGAAAACATGCAGGAATTTATAGATTTCATCTTAGTGGAAGATCGTAAACTTTTTTTTTCCTGGTGAAGGAATGAATTATTAACCAGTAACATTTCTTTATAATATCTTCCTGAATACAGTGCACTTTCTGTCACAAGTGACTGAATTAATGGAAAGAGGAAATTACTAAACAGCTCTGTAACAGAAGCAGTAAACCACAACCTCAGACCTGATACTGGAAGGAATGTGTAGTACTCATCACAAAAAACAGCAATCAATCATCCAACATATATAATTATGTGCATTTAACCAGCAAAACCCACAATGATAAGTAAAGTCATGCATTTTTCTGTATTCAAAGGAATATTCAGATAGACCAGAAAAAACCCCAGAAATAGAGAAAGTTGAGTAATGATTTGCTACAGAAACAGTTCAAATATAAGTCATAAACCTGAAATAACAGAAACTACTCTGCCTCTAGAAGTCTATAATATGATGGTCCTATTATGTTTACTCTGAACAAATTCCATTTCCAGAGCATTTATTTCCAGAAGAGTATTTCAATTATTGCAAGTGGTACACAAGCTTAACTTTAATTGTTTTGTTTACAAATCTTGGTAAATTTAAACAAAACAAATTTAATAACAATCTATATTATCAGGGTTTTTGAAAAATCCCTCTTCTCATAAATAGATATTCTATTGCAAAAGAATCAACAACCTTTACACAAGAATTGCCTCAGAAAATAAATAAAAAAAGATTTGACCACATAAACATGAGGTTTGTACTGTATACAAAAATAGTTCTTGGGAAGAAATACTCGATACTGGATTTAATGGTTCAGTAATTTTTAGACATACTCTATGCCAAAAACACAGAATCTGGAGAACTACCAAGACTTGTTCAAATAAATATTTGAGATCACAATGAGCTCTAGAATACCACTTAATATTTCTTCTAGTCCATAATGGTCCCAGATTTTCAGGGTACTGGAGTGATGGCAATATCAACTATGATTCTAATTATGACAGTTCGTCCAAAATGACCCAGAGGGCCACATGCAGCCGGTAAACAAGGAGCCCCTTGGTATAAACAACAATATGCAAAAAGTTAGTTAGGCTGAGCTAGACAGACTATTGTAATTGACCAGATTTGATTTAGAATTTACTGTTAACTTGTTTATAGTTAGATAATCTTTCATTGGGAAAATATTATAGAGGATGAGTTATAAATGATAGTGCAATATAGCTGAATAAGAGGTTATATAATGGGACAATCACCTGCATAACTCTGTGAAAAAATGAGTAGCATACGAACAAGCATTCTGATCATACTAAGGTACCCATATCTCAAAATCAAAGATGTGTGAAATACTTAAAATGTTCATAGATATCCTGCTGCAAAAATCTCCAGAAAAATAATTTAGTCCATCCTTACACATTCCACAAGTAACAGTTCCAAAAAAATGAGTGAAATAAGGGGAACGGTTAAGAATGTGGACTGAATGGGAACATTGTCTATGTAACATTATATCATCACTAAAACAAAATGCATTAGAATGCTAATATGAAGAAACAAGAATACTTACGATAAAGCCAAGTTTTTTATAATCACGTGTATACATGGATTTACGCTTCTCAATATTGCCACTATTGCTATTGGGCTCAGATTCTACATCAAAAGCAATTCTTCGGAGTTCAAATATGATGTCCCTCTGGGCCTGAGGGGGTTTTTAAATAGATTTTTAAATTAAAATATTCAAAATAACAATCTTTCAAGAATGTAGTTTTGGATAAAAGTAACATCAGCCGCTTTTCTTAATGTAATTGAATGTTATTCAATAAGAGATAAGATTTAGGTTATCTTGCAATTATATAATATTATACATGTCATGAAAACTAAATATTTCTGATTAGAGATGGAATAGGTATGGCACACTATTATATTTTGGGGGAAGGCTTATGAAACGTGAAGGACCAAAGTGGGGCAAATGGCACATGCAAATAGTATAATTTATATACCTGTATCAGATATTATTAAACAATTGACATAAATTAAATAATTGTACAATGCTCCTCCTTAGGTTTGAAGGTAGGGCCACCCAAGTTAAAAGATATTATTTTACTATAAGTTCACCAGTTTGGCCTCGTCACCATTTCTTTTCTAAAAAAAGATTCCTGTGGGGAAACCCAAACAGGCACCTTTGTGGAAAATTTTGTTTTATATTTTCCAGACTCTTAAAATAGCACGTCTGACAAAATGGTTGTTAAAATGAATATTTACTTTAACTTTATCATACCATAGGTAGCTGTGCCAACCAAATCTTAATTCACCACCTTCTAAATCCAGTAGCCTCTTATCCTGAAAGTTCACCCATTCTTTAAACCAGATCAAACAGCAGGCATAAAAATACAATTTCAAATCTGGTAGGCCCAGACTTCCTCTTTCCTTAGCATCTTGCAGTAGTCTGTATCTAATTCTTGGTTTTTCATTTGTCATATAAACTTTGAAATGTCCCCTGGCATTGTTTAAATGGAATATCAGTTTCAAGTATTGGTAGTGAGCTAGAATTAGAAGATCATGTCTTTCTGTCATTGGTTTACATATTTACAATTGAAAGATAGATTTAAATTACCGTATTTTTCAGATTTTAAGACATACTCCCCCCCCCCCCAAAAAAAAAGTGGGTGGAAATGTCTGTGCATCTTACAGAGCAAATACGGGCCCATTTTTGGCCTCCCAAAGCCTCCATGCATCCTGTTTTTGCCCTCCCTGGCATTCAGAAGCACTCTGCAGGCCAAAAACATGCCCATTTTTGACCTCACAAAGTGACACCCGAACTGCCAAACTGCTGGCAGCCGGTGATCAGCAGAAGTAACGTGCAGTACTGCATTCTAACCATTGCGCCACAGCAGCTCTTCTTAACTTGGTAAAAATGGCATGGTAGCTAATAAAAGGGCCCGCAAATAAGAGAAGGTAGGTTATAGAGTTTGGGAGCTAATAATCAGGAATACATGGGATCATCTTTCTTCCTAACAATTAAGCTGGGAAAACTTGACTGAATGATGATGAGATTTTTATCCTGCCTATTTTATGTATAACTCAAGGTGACAAACATGCCTAATAGTCTGCCGCCTATTTTTCTCAAAACAATAATACTGTGAAAAGGATTGAGCTAAGACAGTGATGGACCAAAAGTCACTAAGCCAGTTTTCAGGCTTAAGGAAGACCTAGAAAGGGCGTTGGTACTTACCTGATACACCTGTTCTCTGTGAGCTGTGAAGAGCATCCAGTGATGGGAAGGTGCTTCAGTCCCTTCTAGGAAGGGTGGGCTTAAATTTGAGGACACTCCTCCTCCTCCACGAGACTTCTCCTTAGCGTCCCCAGTTTTGCAAAGCCAAGGTATCGATACCCTATATGCTTAAGCCTATGTAATAACCCTGGTCGGAAAAGACCCCCTACCAGACGGAATAAGAGGGAGGGGTTGGATGCTCTTCACAGCTCACTGAGAATGGGCATATCAGGTAAGTACCAACGCCCTTTCTCCCATGAGCTGTTCAGAGCATCCAGTGATGGGACATACCAAAGCTTGGCACTGTCCTAAGGGAGGGACTCCGTCTGGGTTTCAGACCTAACTGTCTCTGAAATAACTTGCTGCAAAACTCACCTACCAAATGAAGCCTCAGCAGAAGCAAATATGTCAATGTTATAGTTTCTAATAAATGTAGATGGAGAAGCCCAGGTTGCAGCTCGGCAAATCTCCTCTATTGTAGCTTGGGTCGCCCATGCTGCTGTGGTGGCTGCACTCCTCATGGAGTGAGCGGTAATGCCTTGGGGCACTGAAATCAAGTGAGAGTCATACGACTTAGCGATGGTAGCCCTTAGCCATCTATCTATGGTAGAGGGTGAAACCTTGCGCCCCAGGGTGTCAGGCTGAAAGGACATGAAGAGGGCTTCTGTCTTTCTGGAGGGCGCCGTGCACTCTATGTAGATGTGCAAGGCTCTTCTTATGTCCAAGGGTGCCATTGGTGTTCGAGCCTGTGTGATGGACGTGAGCAAAAATTTGGGAGCAGCAACTCTTGAGCTCTATGGAATGCCAAATTAACTTTTGGAATGAAGGATCTGGTCTGAGAACCACTCTATCCAAATGGAAAATGCAGAGATCTTTGTGCACTGATAATGCAGCTAGTTCAGAGATTCTTCAAGCAGATGTAATTGCTATCAAGAAAACTACTTTGTAGGTTAGAAATCGAAGTGTCGTGGTCCTTAGTGGCTCGAAGGGACCTGTAGTAAGGGCCAATAGTACCTTATTTAAGTCCCAAGTTGGATATCGGTGCACTACGGGGGGCCTCAAGTTCTTGGCACCGCGCAGAAAACTGCAAATGCGAGGGTGATAAGATATGGAGGTAAGATCATCCCAAGATATGACCGAAGCCAGGGCCGCCACCTGTCTCCGCAGAGTATTGTGTGATAACCCTTTGTTTAGGCCCTTCTGTAAAGATTCTAATAACTGCGCTACTGATGGGGAAGTGGGGTCGATCTGAACCTTCTGACACCAATGGCAGAAGCTAGACCAGGTGACCTCATAGATTCAGTTCATCGAAGGATGTCGAGCCGACTGAATAGAGTGAATAACTTGAGTAGAAAGGTGTTCATCTCTTAGACGTCGCCCTTCAACTTCCATATGGCTAAGTTTAGCCATTGGGGTGTTAGGAATAACAAGGTTACCTAACGTAGTTTGGGTAAAATAATATATATAAACTATGATAGTAAGTTTAAGTGTGTGTCACTTTAACTGCAAAGCATGTAATTTTGGGTGCGGTGTGAAACCGCCATAAGAGGGAGCAAGAGAACTGACGATTGATGGTTTGATGGTTTGCTAACTGCTTGTTTTCCCTACTGCTGAGTTGCTGAAGGAAGAGAGGAGTTTTGACTTCTTCATATCTCTACTGCGAGAAGATATATTACTGGACTGATATTTGTAAGTTTATTGACCTCTCTTTTTCGACACTGGAATTTGCAACTGAATAATCCCCGGACGGATTGAACTAGTGAATGATATACGGACTGTTTGACTATGCTAAAACTCTTGCTGGAATAAACTATTTAACTAGCACAGTGTATCTATTTTACTGAGTGTAAGCTACAAAAACGTTTATCTCACATATTTTGTCTGCCTGCCTGACTGCCGTGCAGATTCTGCTAGGGTGTATCCCTAACAGGGGGTCCAGGTGTAGCACTGGGCTCTGAGACAGCGATATGACTGATGATGGGATCCTCCACAGTGGTACCGTCGAGAGGTCCTTCAGTTCCACAAACCATGCTCGCCTTGGCCAATAAGGACCCACTAATAGCAGGTCTGCTTTTTCTTCCAGCAACTTCTGAATCAATTTGGGGATCACGGGGAGGGGAGGAAAGGCGCATAGCAGTCTGGTGGGACAGTGACGTCTGAGAGCGTTCACATCCTCCACTCCCTGCGATGGGTAACAAGAAATGAATCAGAGAAGCTGCGCATTGAGTGGGAGGCAAACAGGTCGACTACCGGTCGGCCCAATCTCCGAGTAGCCTCCAGAAAGATCTTGGGGTCCAGACACCACTCTGATTGGTCCAACGTGGCTCTGCTGAGCCAATCCACTTGTACGTTTGCTACTCCAGATATGCACTCCACCTTTAGAGAGAGAAGATGGATTTTGGCCCACAGGAATAGTCTTTCTGCTTCCCTCGTTATTAGATTGGATTGAGTGCCCCCTTGTTTGTTGATATGGGCCTTTGTAGTTATGTTGTCTGTTAAGATGAGCACATGTTTGCAATGGAGATGTGGGAGGAAGTGTTGAAGTACCAAGTACACCACTCTCAGTTCTAGTTGATATTGTGTGCCTTCTCTGAATCTGTCCAAAGGCCCTGCGCTGTATGGGGCCCCCATCCCACTAGACTGGTGTCTGTTGTAACAATCGACCTGTGTGGATCCTTGAAAGGGCATCCCTTGTTGATTTCGGGTCATGTCCACCATCATAGAGACCTGAGAACGGTTGATGGAACTTTTATGCAAGTCCTGGCATCATCTCTCCTGGCACGTTGGTATGGCAACAGGAACCATTGCAGGGTTCTTGCACGGAACCGGGCCCAAGGGATAATAGAAATACAAGAAATCATTTTTTCCGAGAAATTTAGAAATGAGACATAGGTGTACTTTCCTAAGAGTTCTGATCTGTTGAGCCAAATCACTAATGCTTTCTTGTCTGTCAGGGGAGAGGAAAACTTTGCCTTCCAGGGTGTCAATGATGGCGCCAAGGTGAATGAGCCTAGTAGAGGGTGTTAAATGACTTTTTTACCAATTGATTGAAAACCCATGTTGTTGTAGGGTTACAAGTGTAGTTTGAGTGTTTGAATTTGCTTGATTGATGGAAGATGCAAGAATAAGAATGTCACCAAGTAGCATTGAAGTTGGATGGACCTATCTCTGAGTGATGCTGCCAAGGCAGCCAAGACCTTTGTAAAAGTTCTGGGAGCTGAAGCTAGGCCAAATGGGAGAGCAATATATTCATAATGGACAGAAACAAAGGAATTTGAAATGTGAGGGCTTAATTGGGATATGTAAGTAAGCTTCCATGAGGTTTATGGAGGTAAGGACATCGTGTTTTTTTTCTGATGCTGAGTAAGATGGATTGGAGAGTGGTCATTTTAAATTTTTTAAATTTTCAGTAAACTAAATATTGGTTTAGATGTTTTAAGTCCAGGATTGCCCTCCATCTCTCTGAACTTTTAGGGACCACGAAGAGGTGCGAATAAAAACGAAGACCATTTTGATTAGGTGGGACAGGTTGTATGGCCTGGATCTCTAGTAGACGTGCTATGGCTGTGTCCATGAGAAACCTTCTTTTTTTTCCCTGCGTCCCTAGAGATTGGGGACTTCATAAAAAAATCCGGGGGGTTGAAGCTGAACACCAGTGCCAGACCAAATCAAACTGTGTTCCTGACCCATGCGTCAGTGGTAGAGGAGTCCCATTGGTCGGCAAACCTTTTTAGGCGACCGCCAACGGGAATCTCGCTGTGGTCATTACTTGGACCTGCAGAAGAGCCTAGATCCTGTTCCCCAAAATTGTCTCCTAGGATGGAATTCCAGGTTCCAGGTTCAATTCTATCTGTCTGTTGACTGAATCCAGGCTCTCATCGAAATCTTGGATAGTAGGGTTGGTGGAAGGAGCAAAAGGAACCCCTACGAAAAGGCTGTGGTGATCTGGACTCTGATCGATGAAAAAGTTCTGGTTCTGGTTTTAATTAGGAGGGGTTCAAGCAAACTGCCAAATAGTTAGTTCTCCGAGATGGGAGCTGAGGCAAGGCTCCACTGTGCTTGACGTCTGCCTGCCAGTGCCTGAGCCAAAGTAATCTTCTAGCTGCAATTTGGGAGGCAGTGGCCCTAGAGGAAAATTTAACTACATTGAAGGTAGCGTCTGCCAAAAACTCTGCAGTGGCTATTAATTTAGCCACATCTTGATGTGCCCTTATGTTTGAAGCTGGATTGATATCCCTCAGGTGGTGGAGCCATCTGAGAGATGATCTGGTGAAAAAGGAGGTGACTGTGGCCGCTCTGATGACCCATGCATCCGAGACGTGTGCCCTGCAGAGGGCTAGTTCCGCCCTCTTTTCCTCAGGCTTGAGAGCCTCTTCAGCTTTACTTGGGATGGCTGAGGAAGATGCAAGCATGATGCTATGCTCGTCCACTTCTGGAGTGTTTAAAAATTTAGAGAACTTGGGTGCCAAATAGCGGGATATGAGGCTGCTGCAGCCCATTGTTTTTGCACTAAATTGGAAAATATGTGGCACAGGGATAACCTCTGCCTCAGTGACTCCTTGAAAGAATATAAGATCCTCTGCTTCCCCTGGAGTATTTGGTGGGGGAGGGGTACCCGTATTATCTAGCTGTGCAGTGTTCTTGGCCTCAATCAGCAGGAATTTAAATAATTGTGGGAGGAATAATCCTGTAAGGGGAGGTCAGGTGAGAGGCCTTCATCATCAGACATCCCCCTTTATAACGGATCCACCTGTGACAATACCTGGTCAACGGTGTGTACCGACCCCTCCTCCATTTCATCCATTGGATCCTTGATCTCCCATATCCTGTGTGTACTGAGGGTCTCTGACAGTGGGCATCAATAGATCCACCGGGGGGTAACCTGATGAAGATGTGGATCCATGATGCCCAGAGATCGTTCAGAAAGAGAACCGCAAACCAAAGCTGATGGTGTTCATCTTGCCTGAATAGCCTGTTGGATGCCTGCTGATATGCCTTTCTGGATAGCTGGCTCCATCCGTGCCCTCGTGTTGGCAGGGATTTCCTCTGGAAGTTCCTCCTCTTGTCTGACGCCAGCTACAGTTGGTGTGAATGTTGCCTCTGGGGCCCTCCTTGGCGAGAGAATATTAGAAAGAGCCTCCTGGGGAGGTTATATCGATATGCTGCCCCTTCTGGATAAATCCAGAGGGGCGGTTGGAAAGTTCTGGGCCTGTGAGGTAGAGGGTATGATAAGTGATGAAGAGGTGGGTTGTATAGCTGTTGTGTACATTTTTCTACCTGCCTTTCTAATGCCTGATGGCATCTGCATGCATCTTTCTCTGCTGCCTTAGAGGTCTTTTTGGGCTCCATGGACTTATCTCTATTTTTAGCAGTTAGTCTAGATCTGGAGTTGTAGTTGCTGGCCATGGTAATGCCTTTGATAGATTAGCAATGGAAAGAGGCTATGAAATTAGGTGGCTGGAACACCTGGGGGCCTGCTCCTTTAAGGGGCAGGGGATCCTGGAATAAATAGTTCCCCGATGCCTTTAGCAAATGTGTCTCCTTGTTCTGTTTTGCTTTGTTATCTATTTATCTATATTTTAATAACTTAAAAAATTGTAGAATTTAAGTCAATCAAGTCAATTTTTGAATAAAGTACTTGTAATATCAAATATGGAGACCAGAACACCCCCACTCCAGACCTGGCACCTATATGAGGGCACAGAGGTCTGTAACTGATAATTAGATCAGTTTAGCTGCACTTATTGCCTGTGTAATCCAGCAATTCAAGTCCTCCATCATCAGTGGACTGGTGGTAAGGAGTCCTCCTTCCCAGGTCCCCCCAAAAAGGAAACCTTGTTGGGTAACTTGCCTCACAGACAGTAACAATTACTCAGCAAATTTAACCACACAGCCTTTAAAATGCTGGCTGCCTCGTGGCAAAATGAAAATGAAAGTAGCTATCATCGCCTGGCCTGCTGAAAGCAAAACTGCTCAGCGGGAAGGCACAGGGGCTAATTCCCTGCCCTGAGGTGTTCTGCAGGGAAAGCCTCATAATAAAATGGAAAAAAGGCTGCACTTTTAAATGGAAGCTTCAAACCTCGAAGGGACACAGCGTTTTCTCAGCTGGCTGGGAGATCAGAGATCCTTGTTTAGAAGTTTAAGGCAGCATGTCTCTGAAAGGAGAGGCTTTTAGCCTCAGGGCAGATTGGAAAGATAAGCCTCCCTGTTTATGAGGAGGCTGGAACATAAAAACAAAACAAAACAAAAAACCTAGCGAAATGACTTTTGGAGGTTCCCGGGGGATGGTTGGTGACAGAAACTATGGTATACCTGGCCTGAGAATAAATCAGCTAAATCGCCAGTGTTCTGTTCTGACCAGGAAAACAATAACACAACTTGTCTGAAGAAAGGCTAAAACTGGGCACGCCAAGGAGGAGTCTCGTGGAGGAGGAGAAGTGTCCCCCTAGAAGGGACTGAAGCACCTTCCCATCACTGGATGCCCTGAACAGCTCATGGGAGAATACCCTGGATAAACCTTCTAGGCATGTCACTTTTATCTCTGTATAGTATATTGGTGTTTTGTGAGAATCTGCGCTCATAATGTGATTTTTGATAGAATAGTCACAAATACATCAGCATAGTTTGCATATTTTCAGGCAAGGAAGGAGTTCTTGCTGAAAGTATGGATTATATCTTCAGGATGTAATTGAATGCTGCGGTGTATAGGAAAGCCCAGTCCTAGAGAGTTCTGTAATTCATACCAAGCAAGGAAGAAAATAAGACTGCTAACATTCTCATCATACTTGTCAAGTATCAAAAGGACATTTGGCATTTGAAAGTGTTGCTGAAGCAGCAACAATTGCAGGGTCTTGAGCCAAGATACTACCAAAGCTACTGGTAAATTCTGGTCCTGGCTAGATGGTTCATCATTTGGGGAACTTGGTCCTTCTAGACACAACTTAGTTCTGAATTTATAGTAAAGTATTGACAATCTGATCCATGATTGAGATTGGAACTCTTCCACACCTTTTTGAATCAAGAGTCATTTTACTGTTCGTTTATGACATCAGTCCTTTGCTTACAAAATAGCTTTTTTGGATCTGAAAATAAAAAATTCTATTCTCATTAGCTTAAATAACACCATTTTCAATACTCTTGACAAAAGCTCCAACATGGAACATGTAAAAGAAAATCCACAATTCTTAACAATTCTGCTCCAAGGATGATATGATAGCCACAAATCCCTGAAGACTTCCCATTTTCAGCAGCAGAGCAAGACAGTTTGTTTACCTGATCTTGAGGGTCCATTTT
Organism: Pseudonaja textilis; assembly: GCF_049901715.1. Lineage (NCBI taxonomy): Eukaryota > Metazoa > Chordata > Lepidosauria > Squamata > Elapidae > Pseudonaja > Pseudonaja textilis. The sequence goes on from NC_142008.1 coordinate 66,757,492, forward strand.
TGTCATCATTCTATCTTCCAGTAAGTTAAAGGTGAGTACTTGCAAAACATAAAGTTGATGTGCCATTTCATTATTAATGGCCCTTTGAGCTCTGATAACATACTGAAAATAAAAGCAAGAGCAAAGGAATCAGGATAACTTTCATCTAATGTATTTTATCAGCAACATTATATCCAGCTTTATTCACTGTGGAAATAACATAAATATTAGAAATGCAATCAGGTTGATATGATGTAACATGATGATTTTTGGATTGTTAGATATTTTGCTATTAATGTAATGTTACTGTACCTAATATAAGATGAAAGTTGTAAATTTCTCTTTGTTCTTACAAAGAAACAAAATAATATGTGAAAAATGTGTCCAATTAAAAATATGCTTTCAAAATTAAGAATTCATGACAAACTTTTGTTATGTGAAGACCAACACATTTCTCATGGCATACAATTTGTTAATAAACTTCGTCTTTTATTTGATTCTTTAAACACTTTCCTCCTCTTTTTCCTTTAACATTTCCCCTCTTCCTTTGTAGCACAAGCCTAATTTGTGACTCACTGTACCAATCATAAATCCTGCTTAAATTCAATAAAACTCCAGTTGCCCTGCCTGAATAAATAATGAAAAGAAATTACCAAGCAATTGAAAGAGCAAAACATAATGTTAGTGAGCTGGATTTGGATAGGATCACAAAGCTACAATATTATCAGAGAACAGAGAACTTCTGAACAGAGAACTGTGAATTAATGCAGTTCTTGTTCTAAAAGATCAGATTATTATGCATGTGTTACAAGGATAATATGTAATTTAGAAAAATAAAAAAGCTAAAATACTTACTTGTAAAATGATTCCCCGAAGTTGTTTCTGTGCTAAAATATTTGCCATTTCCTGGTTTTGAAAAAAAGTAATAACTTAGTTTAAGAACACTGTATAATCTTGCAATACAGATTTGCAAATTTATGTACACCATCCAGAATCACTTATTGAATATAGGAGCAGTAGTGGGATTCATTTTTTTTTTTACTACCGGTTCTGTGGGCGTGGCTTGGTAGGCGTGGCAGGGGAAGGATACTGTAAAATCTCCAGTCAAAAGTGGTATTTGCCAGTTCTCCAACCTACTCAAAATTTCTGCTACCGGTTCTCCAGAACTGGTCAGAACCTGCTGAATACCACCTCTGGTTAGTGGGCTAGGAAAATCCATTTGTCACTAAAGGCAAAGGTATCTATATTATATATTTCATTTGGCTCTTTAGCAGTAATGCCAATCATTTTATTTCTTTAAAAAATATAACTTCTTACTTTGCTATTAAGGAAATAAGTAATTTTTTGAGTCTTTCCCACCCTGCCTCCCAAGAATAGGCTAACAATTTCAACTTCTTTTACAAAAAAAAGGGAGCCCAAAAGAAAACAAACTATTCTGTATATACTTGACAGATGAAATATATCTGTAATTCAGGGTAGAGAGTGTCAACTTCACCAAAACATACTTTCCTGTATAAAGATCAAAGTACAATTGCCTCATTCATGTAGCTAATAATTTGTGTTTTCTTTTCACTGTTGTGATTGGATGATAGCAATTCATTATTTACCAACTTCAATTAGAGAAACACTCACCTGTCTCCTGTCATCAGGTGCTTTAAAAAAAAGTGCATTTATCACAGCAATGGTATATGTTTGAATTTCTTGATCAGCCCTGCATTGAATACAATTTTAAAACAGTAAGAATAATATATGATATTCAATTAGAGCTACAGGAACTTATCCTCTTATAGACACTTATTTAGACTACTGCAATATGCTGTAGAGAGATTTCCTGAAACTTCACAAGGTGCAAAATGCAGTATTCCAGGTTACCATTGATAATTACCAGTGGGTTAATTTGTGTATACTATGGCCTCTTCATTGTTCCCTATTTGCTTTTGAGTTGTAACTGATCTGATTATTTGCAGGGATGTATTTTTCCACTGGAGTCAGCCTGACCAATGGAAGGGAGGGAGGGATGGAGAGAGGGAGGGAGGGAGAAGGAGGAAGGGGAAAGGGAAGACTTCTTTTTTACAAGAGCTGGCAGTAATATGTAACATCCTTTGCAGGCACATTATGATGATAAAATTTATCGCTGCACCAATGTGAAAATAGAAGTAATAGCATCTAATACAATATAATAACTATGAAAGGTAGGAAGAAAAGCCACAGCCTAGACAATAATCTGGCAAATGAACCCAAATCAGAAATGTAATTTGACCTTAGAATTCACTCTCCTAAGTTTCTCCTGCTTCCCAAAGGTAGTGGAGAAGAGAAGCATTTTCAGACAAAAATCTGTTACTATAAGCACAATGAAAGCAGTATTAGTATTCCTGATTTTGGTTTCCTGGTCTTGACTACTTCAGAGAGTTGATGCAGCATAATTGTATGCCATATTTTGTGAGGAATCTGTGCTTATTTGGACTGTTAATTTGGACTGTTGAATTAGCCAACAGTCCCATCTTATTTTATTATTCTGAAAGCTGATATTTTCATATAATCTTTGAATAAAGATCAGGAAGTACCTGATAGTACATCCTTCATATCTTCCCTCTGCTTACCAGATCATACTGCCCATTGCTGGGGATGCTGGGAATGCTTATCAGCAAGATATTTAGAACAGGAAATTGTTTGTGGTGTTCAGTGCATGATCTGTCCCCTAACTGTTTCATACTAATTTCTTATAACCAGGTAATATTAATTCTAATGTGATATTTTAGGAAATCAGTATCACTAGTGACTCAACCAGCAATATTCTAGGTAATAAAAGGTGTCATAATTGATGACAATTAGAAACTCTTCTTTATAAGATGGAGATTAACAGATAAGTTTTCTTTTTTAACACGATGTAACTACTAGAAGTATTCAATTATCAAATGTTATACTTATTACAATTGAAAAAACTTGAATAGAAATGTAAAAGATCTGGATGTTTCCAGATGTTTTTTCCTAAGATAATTTAAAAGCTGTTTTTTAAAGACCTGTCAAGAATAAAATAAAATAAAAAGGGCTAAATATATTATTTTTCCATAAATGGGAGTAGCACATTGGAGGTGGCTAATGGAGTAGTAGAGAACAGCCTTCCCTCCTCCCTGTGTGCACTTTTGTTTCTTCCCTCTCCATCCTTAGTTTGATTTTAATTTAATTTTTAAATGTAACACATTTAATGTTTTATACTGCATTTTATTCAAGGTCCATAAGCCACCCAGAATAGCCTTCTGGTGGAATAGGTAGAATACAAGTTAAATAAATACATAGTTCTGCATATTCCTAGAAACATATGTATGAAAAGATCTTATGATCCACTAATGTCATGATTTCATTTCATTTTTAAATTAAGTTTTCTTACAGCATGGTTTCTTCACCCAGTCACAGCTGTGCCTTTGTATACATGGACTACCTGAGTTTCATTGTCAGAGGATCCTCAGCTAATGATACCACCATTATTGATATTAAAAAATCTAACTTTGATATAATTTCCTTTAACTTTCTGCAATAATTCTTTTATGAATCAGACTTTTATCTGTCAGCCTCTTTATCATTTCCATCTCCTTCAGTACATATATTTCTTAGCTATTCTTGGGAGTCCTGAAGAGAATGCAGGATAATTTCGGGTAAGAGTATTATTACATTTAGTGGCAGCAGCACTTAAAATTGCTTATCATAATTTCAATATATTTATTGAATAGAAATATTTTAGTATTTTATATGTGAGCCAATTTTAATTTCTTATAGCACAGCGATAATCTGATCCTCATCATCTAATAATTCATCTCAGCATTGGCTTTGATTTGTAATAGTCTTACAAATATATATTTACATTTTTAATTCCTCTGTTTTAAAAATTGAGTTTGCTGTTGAAACATTAAGAATGTTGAATATATTAGAAACAAATAAATTTATAACTAGGAGCCAGCATAGGTTTCTTAAAACCAGATCGTGCCAAACCAATCTTATTTCATTCTTTCACAAAGTGACTAAATTAGCAGAACAGTGAAATGCTGTGACTTTAGTAAGGCATTCAACAAATTAGACTACAATCTTCTTCTTGGTAAGCTAAAAAAATGTGAGATAGTCAGCATTGACATCAGATAGATTTGTAACTGGCTGACAAACTATACTCAATGAGTAATCCTTAATGGTACTATATCTCCATGGAGGGAAGCAAGCAGTGGGGTATCATAAGATTCCATTTTAGACTCAGTACTCTTCAATATCTTCATAAATGACTTAAATGAGGGAATAGAAGTGGAATTTATTGGGGACTTTTGGTCTGGTGCCAGAGTGTAACAGCCGGGACTTGCGGCATTCCGGGAAGCTCAGCTGATTTCTGTCTACCTGGAGGCTCCTTAGGGCCATACTTGGAGGGGGTGGCAAAAAAGGAAGGGTTCCAGTAGATCACAAGTGGATGGCAGTTCATGTAGTTGGATCTGGGAAAATCTTCCTGACAGGCAGAGAAGAAGACAACCATTAATGGCCCAACCAAAGCTCTGACAGCTGAAACAAGCTAGCACAAAGAAAAGCGGAAGGAAACCGAGTACTGGACTAGGGTAAGGAATATTCAATTTCTACCCAGAATCAAATCTAAACTCACCACAATAGCTTAGTGAAGAAGGGAGACTCCAGAGAGGAGTGAGGAAATTACCACCCTTTCCCCCTCCCGAAGCGGTGAGAAAAAGTTCACATATTTAGTGAAAGATCTCTTTTTTTGTGTGCCATTTTTTGAATTTCTTTTCTGTATATCTCCTTCAGAGTTGAAAGGAAAGGAAGCAAGGCTGCCATCTACTGGCTAAAGCAGGAACATATAAGAAAAATATTTTGAACTGATCAGGCTCAACAAAAAGATGGATAATAATTTGTTTTGAGAACTATAGAAATTGATGTTAGAGAACAATTAAAGATTGATTAAAGACAGTGTCCTAGCTTGGAATTTACTGAGGGAAAAGTAAGATTGGTACTGCTGCAGAGGTCAATCCCTTTTTGATGGTGGTGGACTATAAAGGAAACTAAACTGAAAAATAACACTTGTTTCATTGAAGATAAGGGAGACAGCGGGCCTTATGGATTACAAATATTAATGGCAAGGACATAATAAATATAGAAACGGATACGTACTTTACGGAGGGAAAATTCAGGGATGGGTTGCAGCAGACCTCCTGGATTACAAACTTAATTGTTCTGGATTGGTTTTGAAACATTGGGCTTTTGGGATATTAGACACTGAGTTATTGAAGATGTATTGAAACTGAACCGAAGAAGAGCTGAAGAAGCTGAAGAAGCTGTCATAAGGCTTTCTCCCCTTGGACATGTGGGTTATCAGTATTGATTTTGTTGGGTGTTGAATGTGTAGGTTGCTAATTTCTAAGTGGTTTATCATTTTGGTGGATAGTAGGACTGGTGGAAATATTTATTGGTAGCTATAAATAGTGATAGGAAGAACCAATAAATTAACACTAGCTGCTGGGGAGTCAACCTCAAACATAACCAAAATAGGGAAGAAGACATCTTCCAACCCATCGTCAGTATCCTCAAGCCCTGTTAGGAATGTAAGTCACCTAACAGCTGGGTTGGACAATATATAAACTAGGATAAACATTTTAAAACTGTATAATTAAGAGAATCCTAAAAGTGTAATTGGGTGTGGTTTCTCAAACGGCCATAAGATGGAGCCAGAAACCTGGGTTGTTTTAGTCTTGGTCTCAGAAGAGAGTGTATCTCAGCGAGTCTTTGTTTCCTTCAGTTGGAGAGTATTGCCGTTCCTTCATTTTTCCTAATTGACTGTTATTCATGGATTTGATATAAGTCTGATACTGAACTGTTTTGACACTGGACTTTGTTATTGGATTATCCCTGGACTAAAAACTGACTGATTTTACCTGTGAATGACTTTGGACTGCCTGTTTTGAACTTTGCTTAAACCTTTCTGGAAGTAAAGGCATACATTTACTGTACAGTGTATCTGTGTGCTGTGTGTGTATTATTCAAACACTACTCTCAATATGTCTCCCTGTATGCGCTCATTCTCCTAATGGGGAATTACCTCAACAAGCCCTTCCAATCAGAGGTCAATTGAAAGCAGGCTTCAGGTGGAAAAATCAAATACATCCCAAAAGGAGGTATTAACGCTACTCCAGACACTACAGGAATCCATGACTAAAAGTCTCAATGAAATAAGGAAAGATATAGGGGAAGCAAGAAATGGCATGGGAGAGATGAAGGGAGAAATCTAAAACATGGACGAAAAATTTGAGAACTTCCAACAAATGATAATAAAAAATGAACAAAGAATTCAGGAAGTGGAAGAAAAAATGGAGCAAGTAGAGAATAAAAAGGAAGATACAAACTATAAACTATTACAAGCAAACAAGTAGTTAGAAAACACCATGATAATGCTGGAAGCAATAAAGCTGTCCACTATCTAAGATTTCAAAATATAGTAGGAAAGGGAGAGGATCTACTAGAAATAATGAAAGAATTGTTGGCGAAGGTTCTAGGGATAGATAAGCAGGAAATGGAAATTGAAATAGATGAGTCATTTAGGATTTACACAAACTATGAGAGAATATATAAACCTCACAGAAAAGTGCATGTAAGGTTTGTGAAAAAATCAGTAAGGGAGATACTTAACAAGGCAAGAGACGAACCACTAGAATATATGAATATAAAGTGAAACAACTGGTAGTATTGAAACAGATCTCCAGGAGAGTTAGGCAACTTAGAAAACAATACCACTTTCTGACGACTGTGTTGACCAAATACACTGCTGAAAAAAATAAAGGGAACACAAAAATAAGACATCCTAGATCTGAATGAATGAAATATTCTTATTAAATACTTTGTTCATTACATAGTTGAATGTGCTGACAACACAATCACACAAAAATTATCAATGGAAATCAAATTTAGCAACCCATGGAGGTCTGGATTTGGAGTTACACTCAAAATTAAAGTGGAAAAAAACACTACAGGCTGATCCAACTTTGATGTAATGTCCTTAAAACAAGTCAAAATGAGGCTCAGTAGTGTGTGTGGCCTCCATGTGCCTATATGACCTCCCTACAATGCCTGGGCATGCTCCTGATTAGGTGGTGGATGGTCTCCTATGGGATCTCCTCCCACACCTGGACTGAAGCATCCCCAAACTCCTGGACAGTCTGTGGTGCAACATGGCGTTGGTGGATGGAGCGAGACATGATGTCCCAGATGTGCTCAATTGGATTCAGGTCTGGGGAACGGGCGGGCCAGTCCATAGCATCAATACCTTTGTCTTGCAGGAGCTGTTGACACACTCCAGGCACATGAGGTCTAGCATTGTCGAGCATTAGGAGGAACCCAGGGCCACACCAGCATATGATCTCACAAGGGGCCTGAAGATCTCATCTCATACCTAATGGCAGTCAGGCTACTTCTGGCGAGCTCATGGAGGGCTGTGCGGCTCCCTAAAGAAATGCCACCCCACACCATTACTGACCCACTGCCAAACCGGTCATGCTGGAGGATGTTGCAGGCAGCAGAACATTCTCCATGGAGTCTCCAGACTCTGTCACATCTGTCACATGTGCTCAGTGTGAACCTGCTTTCATCTGTGAAGAGCACAGGGCGCCAGTGGAGAATTTGCCAATCTTGGTGTTCTCTGGCAAATGCCAAACGTCCTGCACAGTGTTGGGTTATAAGCACATCCCCCACCTGTGGACGTTGGGCCCTCATACCACCCTCATGGAGTCTGTTTCTGACCGTTTGAGCAGCCACATGCACATTTGTGGCCCACTGGAGGTCATTTTGCAGGGCTCTGGCAGTGCTCCTCCTGTCCCTCCTTGCACAAAGGAGGAGGTAGCCATCCTGATGCTGGGTTGTTGCCCTCCTATGGCCTCCTCCACGTCTTCTGATGTGCTGGCTTGTTTCCTGGTAGCGCCTCCATGCTCTGGACACTATGCTGACAGACACAGCAAACCTTCTTGCCACAGCTCGCATTGATGTGCCATCCTGGATGAACTGCATTACCTGAGCCACTTGTGTGGGTTGTAGACTCCGTCTCATGCTACCACTAGAGTGAAAGCACCACCAGCATTCAAAAGTGACCAAACCATCAGCCAGAAAGCATAGGAACTGAGAAGTGGTCTGAGGTCACTACCTCCAGAACCACTCCTTTATTGGGGATGTCTTGCTAACTGCCTATGCTTTCCACCTGTTGTTTATTCCATTTGCACAACAGCATGTGTAATTGATTGTCAATCAGTGTTGCTACCTAAGTGGACAGTTTGATTTCACAGAAGTGTGACTGACTTGGAGTTACATTGTGTTGTTTAAGTGTTCCCTTTATTTTTTTGAGCAGTGAATAATATACATTTCAGATGGTTGATACCTGAAGGGATAATAGTTACCTGGCAGGAAAAAAGAAACCAACTAGACTCATTTGACAAAGCAATGGACTTTTATGACGATTACTTTTATACAGAAGAACAGAAAATAAGAGGAGAAACAGTACACAAGGGCCAAGAAGTACCAACAACAGAAGGAAAACATTTACAGAAATTTCAGAGTGAAAAGGAGAAAAAACGCCCAGAACAAGAAGGTACAATAGCAAAAGAACCTAGAGAAATAAGAGTAACCAGGAGTATGAGACCTAGATATAAATAAAACAATGCAGGAGAAAGTAAAGCTAGTATCAGTCAATATTAATTAGTTGAAATCCCCCATGAAAAGGAAAAAATATTTTTAAGTTACAAAGATTAAAATTGGCTATAATATTGCTCCAAGAAGTGCATATTAAGAAACAGCATTATAGGAGTTCCGGTTTGCAGGGCTTCGGCGGCAGGCAGGAATCCGCGATCGTGCGTGGTTTCTGCCTGGGCTCGCCGCTGGAGCACTCGAGTCAGCTGGCTTCGGGGCTAAGCCACCCCGTAGAGGTGGTGAAGAGGGGGGAGATTGCCAGCAGGGTCGAGGAAAGCCGCATCTTTCCTCCTCAGCTGGCCAAACTCCCTTTCCCGAAGGCGGTAAGAGCGGTGGTCAGAAATGGCCACTTTAAAGAAGTACTCAACCGGAAAAGAAAGTGCAGGAGGAAGATAAGAAGTGAAAGTTTTGGCTGACCGGGATAAAAAGCAATAACTAAGGTACCCTGGAACTTAAATTTTATAAAAGATAATATTGCTCCCAAAGAAGAGTCGGAAGCAGCGAAAGAAAGTGAAAAGGGAAAGGTTTTTTTTCCTTCACTCTCCTTCCTCGCATTGACAATGAACTGAGCTGAATAAGAAATCGGAAAATCCCGTCTGGCACCAATAGGTAATTAAGCTGAAAATAAAATTTGCCAAATGGACAATAAAGTTTTCTGGACACTAAAATTGTTTTTTTTTTTTTTTTTTGGTATAAGCAGGAAGGGAGAGGAAAAGAATAAGGGCAGGATTTGGAAGGAGGAGACTGCCTGGAATTTAAAAGAATTTAAAGTTAAATCTCAATAAGACTTCTAAAGGATACATTTTAACTGGAACTTTGTAACTAAATAGTAACCCCACGAAGAGAAAATGAAAAAAGAAGAAAGTGTAAAGTGTGTATTTGGATTGCTTGGTGACTTTGGGATTTTTGGAAATTATATTTCGATGACTAAAAACAATTGGGTGGTTGTTTGAAAAATTCTACAATGGCATTACTTTTTGATGAATTGAAAATGGAATTTTAAAAATATAAAGAAGAGGCACAAGAAGGGAAGGGCTCCCTTGGCTCCGTTTTTCAATTCTTAGAAATGGCGATTTGCGTCTACAAGAAACAACAAGAAAAGATTGTGCAACAAGAAGATTGGGATAAAGAAGAAGCCATCTTTAATGAACAAGTAACTCTATCTGGGGAAGAAAGGGGAAAGAGGGAAAAGAGAATGGAGAATTTAAGACTTAAAAAAACAGCCAAAAAAGGGAAAAATAATGTGAAAAGTGGATATAATGTTGGAAAACAACAGAAGAGGGGAATACAGAAGAGTGAAATAGAGATGGAGAGACAGGGTGGTAAAAAGGGGAGAGAGAAGAAAGCTAAGAAGGAAGGGAAGAGAAGTTGCAAAGGTTTGGAGCAAGATGTAAAGAAACAGGACTTATTTAGAGATAATGGGTGAAAATTTAATTGAAAAAGGGATTCTGTAAAGGTACATAAGATTGTATTGTTATTGTTTGTAATAGAAATAATGTTAGAAAATTGGAAACCAACATATGATTAAAAAGTGGGATAAAATACTTAGTGTAATTTAGTGAAAGTTTTGTGAACAAAATAAATGAAATAAAATAAATGAGAGAATTGAATTAGGAAGGAACGGAAACATTTTAATTACTCAATGTTTTATAAAAAATAAGTGAAGTGGTAGGGAATTAACTATGAAAAGTTTATAAGTGTTCCCATAGAAATATGATACTTATTTGAAAAGTAATGTTAAGATTTAAATGAATATTAATATTAATGATATAATTTAATTGGTATGGATTGTTGTTTTAATTATATTATATATTTATAATTTTTTCTTCTTTCAAAATACAGTGTGTAGTTTTAGAATGTATCAAGCAGAATCCGAATGGAAGTTATGTATTATATTAAGTGTTATAATTTTAGGGGAAAGAAATAAAGGCGTCATACTCCAATCAGTGATTACAGGAGAAATTTTGTTTAATGAGAAAATATAGTAGACAGTGGAAACAGTACAAAGAATATAAGTACAATGATTTGAATTGAGATGAAATAAATAAAATAAAATTAAGAAAGTTAAGAGAGGGGAGAAGCTATATAGAAAATGTAGAATAATAATAAGATATGGAATGGAATATAAAAATGAGCATGGATTTGAATTTGTGTCTGTATGAAGAGATGTAACCCGGGATCATGCTGCTTTCAAAAAAGATGTTTTATGTTTTTATGTTTTATGTTTTGTCTGTTTATGTTTGTCTTTAAAAACCAATAAAATTTTCCAAAAAAAAAAAAAAAGAAATCATTATAAATTATTTGAAAATCCCAAACTGGGGAAATTATTTTACTCATTATCACAACAGAAAAAAAAGAGGGGTGGTAATATAAGAGGGATGGTAATGAGACAATAAACTCTAAACAAATCTTTAAAGATGGAAGAAGGAAGAGTCTTAATGCTGGAGGTGATCCTAAACCAAAAATGGACATTCTTGATTGCTATATATGCACCAAACAAATTACAAGAAGAATTTTATAAAAAAAACTTCACAAAAAGAAACTCAAAACAGAATATGAAAACATCTGTGTTATGGGAGATTTTAACACAATAATTGATACAGAATTGGATTATAAAATTAGTAAAATAAGAGAACAAGAAGAACGCTACCTAGAACTTTTACTAAAATAATAGAAGAATTATCAATTGAAGACATTTGGAGAGAAATGAATCCAGGAAAAAAAGCAGTATACATTCTATTCTAACATGCACCAATCTTGGTCCAGAATAGATATAATTGTTTACTCCGGACTTGAGCGGGAATGTGCAAGAGATAGAGGATAGAAACAAATCTATGGGCCAATCACAATCCAGTTAAAATTAGCTAGAAAGGACATAAAAGGAAAGTAAGATGGACTTTAAACCAATCTATAATGAAAGACAAAGAATTTATAAGTATGATAGGGAAAAAATGCAACAGAAAAGAGGAATACAGAAGAGGGAAATGGAGATGGAGAGACAAGGGGGTAAAAAGGGCAGAATGAAGAAGCAAGGGAGGAAGGATGGGAAGAGAAGCTACAAAGGTTTGAAACAAGATGTAAAGAAACAGGATTTATTTAGAGATAATGGGTAAAATATAACTGAAAAAGAAATTCTGCAAAGGTACATAAGACTGTATTGTTGTATTTGTCTTAGAAATAATGTTAGAAAATTGGAATAACATGATTATAAAATGGGATAAAATATTCAATGTAATTCAGTGAAACTTTTTTTTTGAACAAAATATGAAATATGAGAGAACTGATTTAAGAAGGAATGGGAACATTTTAATTACATAATGTTTTAAAATATAACTGAAATGGGGGGGAAGTAACTAGGTAAAATTTATAACTGTTCCCATAGAAGGATGATCCCTATTTGAAAAGGAATGTGTAAAATGTTTAAGATTTAAATGAATATTAATTTTAATGATAGAGTTCAATTGGTATGGATTGTTGTTTTAATTATATTATATATTTATAATTTTTTCTTTTCTTAAAATAGTTTTAGAATGTATTAAGCAGAATCCGAATGAAAGTTATGTATTATATTAAGTGTTAAATTTAGGTGAAATATAAAGGCGTCATACTCCAATCACTGATAACAGGAGAAATTTTGTGTTAATGAGAAAAGATAATAGACAGTTGAAACAGGACAAAGGATATAAGTATAATGATTTAAATTAAGATGACATAAATAAAATAGAATTAAGAGAGTGAAAAGAGGGGAGAAGCTATATAAAAAATGTAGAATGGTAATAAGATATGGAATGGTATATAAAAGTGAGCATGAACTTGAATTTATGTCTGTACGAAGAGATGTAACCTGGGATCAAGCTGCTTTCAAAAAAGATGTTTTATGTTTTTCATGTTTTGTGTTTTGTTTGTATATGTTTGTTTTTTAAAAATTAATAAAATTTTGGGGGAAAAAAAGAATCAGAATCACATAAAGTATTGATACCACTTTATAAATCCTTAACATGACCATACCTGGAATACTTTATCCAGTTTTGATTGTATTACAAAAAAGATATTGAGACTTTGGAAACTAAGATGGCTAGTTTAGAGAAAAGAAGGACTGGGGTGACATGATAGCAATGTTCCTATATTTGAGAGGCTGCCACAAAGAAGAGGAGGTCAACTTATTTTCTAAAGCACCAGAAGGCAAGACAAGAAACAGATAATAGATAATCAGAGTTGGAAGGAACCTTGTAGATATGGATGGAAACTAATCAAGGAAAGAAGCAACCTGGAATTAAGGAGAAACTTCCTAACAGTGAGAACCCATGGAACAGCTTGCTTTCAGAAGTTGTACTACAGGTGCTTCATCACTGGAGGTTTTTAAGAAAAGACTGGACAGCAAACTGTCTAAAATGGTATAAGTCTCCTCTTGAGCAGGGGATTGGACTAGAACCCTTCTAGCTTTATTCTGATTGAATTTAATAAAGTGCATGGAGTGCATGGAGACACCAACAGGAGAAATGTCTAAGGCGGAAAAGTGATATTAGTTAGACTTTCCTCCCAATCAAGCACCTGGTCTTTTTTTTAAATCAGCATTTAATTCTTCATGTTAAAAAAATTAACATTTTACACTTTAATTGCTAATTGTTCATTTGAAAATCAAGGGAGGAGCTAGATCTTTATTAAATTTTGATCCTGGAAGAGTTTTAAGACAGTTTATATGTTTTTATACTAGTATCTTTACTTGTTTCTAATCTGAAGTTTTCCCAGACTAAAACAAGAAGGAAAGTAAAAGAAAACTTACCCTTGTAGATGTGGAATTAATTGCCCAATTGTTATCTCTTGTGCCACTTTCTGATACAGATCATGACCATTCAGCACCATTGATTCTAAAATGGCTAATGATCTTTGTAGTATAGCAATATCGTTTTGGAACTTGCTCACATAACTTGCAATCTATGAATAAATCACAATGTTTCTGTAAATCCAGAGTGAAACAAATCCTCCAACAAACTCAACAGAATTTGAACATAATATTAATGTCCTGATTATCCTGCTGTGTTAGCAGGATAATCAGGACATTAATATTATGTTAGTCTGTGTTAGCAGACTACTCATTTGCAGACATAACCCATAACTACTTCAAACGGAGGGATATCTATATTTCTTTGCAACAACCATCCTCACAACTGTTTTCCTCCAATTTTCCAGATAGGAAATAGCCAGGTGTGCTATTTCCTATCTGGAAAATTGCCAGGATTTCTCAGTGTTAACTGAGTAAGATGACTATGATAATTGCCTGCATGGGTACCTTAGATTTCATGAAACAGCTACTATAATAGAAGTTGAAAGAGACACTGGGTAGAAAAATTTAGTCCAATGAATATAATATCTATATCAACCCTAGATTAATACTGTACCAATTATATATGTTATATTTTTCATGGTTACATTCCAGGATTTCACTGTTTCCATTGTTTTTTCAAACACATGGGGAGAAAAAAATTCCTTTCAGTGCAGCACAGTTCCAATATCATTCAGAATTTGTTTTATATGTGAGCTTAGGTTCATAACCTTATTTTATTCTCATGAACACTCTATAAATAACTTACATACAGGATTTCTGCACAGGTTCATCCGTCAAACATCATGCAGGCCCTGAATCAGGGGTGGGATTCAAATTTTTAAACAACCAGTTCTGTGGGGGTGGCTAGGTGGGCGTGGCCATGTGATTTGGTGGGCGTGGCTTTTTTGCAGCACCCCTCCCCATTTTTTTGCCTCCTGGGCCTCAGGGAAGCCTCCTGGGGGGCATTTTGCTCCCAGAAGGCTTCCCTAGGGCCCAGGAAGGCAAAAAAATGGAGCATGGGAAGGGAGCATAGCTCCCCTCCGTGCTCCTTTTTGCCTCCTGGGCATAAGGGAAGCCTCCTGGGTGAAGCAGTAAGACAGCGAGGAGGATTCCAGCACAACTGATCTTTGGGAGTGAAGAAAAAAAAGAAATACTTAAAAGGGTGAATGGGCAGGGGAGAATGCAGTCATCGATGTCGGACATGCGTGCGATGTCAGGCATATGCGATAAAGACTGACTGCGTGGGGAGGGTGGGCAGAGAGGGGTGGGGCCAGCCGGGAGCAAGATTTGTCAGTTCTCCAAACTGTACAGAATCGTAACAACTGGTTCTATCGAACCAGTATGAACCAGTAGAATCCCACCCCACCCTGAATATAAATCAAAACTTGGATGCAAACTTATCATTATAGCAGTATCTCTAATCAAACTAGTTTTTAATATCTATGAACTGAACTAATATCTAGAAATCATGTATTGCTTTACATCATACTAGGTTGTAAAAGAGTCTGTTTGGTATTGTTTTAACATGCTGCGTGAATCAGGTTACAGTATTAGAAGTAATAAACCACAGCATTACATACTTCATGAATCAAACTAGTTATTGTTTATACATTAGATGATGATTAAGGAAGCTAATTTAGCACAATGTGTAAACCCAGTCATTTATCTATTTATTTTGTATGTGCCACCCATTTTTTACTTTTTATGTAAATAAGACAGACACAAATATAAAATGAGGCTGTCACCATACCAATTTGGATATCAGTAATAAACATAAACATTACCTTTTTTATGAAAGCCACAGAGAAAGTATCCCAAGATACAATTCCATGATCCATCAGCTCAACAAATGCTGTCAATGTATACGATAACATGTCTCCAAAGCTGAAACATACATAAGACACAGTATTAATGGAGGGACCATAAAAGGGAAATATGAAGCTTTGGGGTGAGGAACAACAAAGCAAGACTATGCAAAAGAGTAGAAGCAGAATAAAATGAAGGCTGTCAAGCAAAGTAGCGTCAAAATAATATTATATGGAAATCAATATTCTACTAATGAGAAGAAATGGAGAATCTTTAATATAGAAAAAGGCTATGTACCACATTAATTCTTCTCCATTAAAAGACATATGTAAGGTAGAAATGAAACAAATTTTTCAGTAAAGCTGTATATATTTGGGCAACTAATATTCATTCCAGTGATGGGATTCAAAAATTTTTACTACCGGTTCTGTGGGCGTGGCTTGGTGGGCATGGCAGGGGAAGGATACTGTAAAATCTCCAGCCAGAGGTGGTATTTGCCGGTTCTCTGAACTACTCAAAATTTCCACTGCCGGTTCTCTAGAACTGGTCAGAACCTGAGGAATACCACCTCTGGCCATTTCTGAAATAGATCAGAGGTCTTACCTCATATGAATGCCATCTCCCTTTCAGCCTTATCTATGAATAAATCTTAAATCAAGACTAGTTTTCAGCAAACTTTTAACTAGACTTTTAAAACCATTTTTAAACTTTTAAATAAAATACCTAATTATAGTGATAGCTTGGTACTCATTGTTAATTGGCTCTGGGAAGTGTGATAAATTCCCAAAAGGATGAATATCAAACAATTTTTCCAAATAAGGAATAATGTAGTGAGTGACAAGGCAGCCAACACTGACAAGTTTTAGCTTATGCATTGAGTACCAAACAAGTGATGAGTACTGGGACAAATTTTTCAAATCAAAATGAGCCAAGTTTCAAATTTGATGAGTTTCAAAGCAGTTTTGATTATCTAGGTACAACTGTATAGCCAGTGTTGTGAAAATCCTTAAAATATCTAGTTGGCAGAAAACAGAAAACTCATGTGAGAAAAGAGAGAACATAACTGAGTTCTAAATTATAATTAAGCGACAAGCCAAATTTCAATTGCTATACTGGTTTGAGCACTACCAATTATTTCTATTGCAAATGATTAAGGGGACTAGTTCGACTCCGAGATTATTACCTTAAAAACATTACTTTATTTAGTAAATCTAGTCTAAATTTGGACACAAGTCTGCATTAATAGAATTCTGTTGTACAAACTGCTTTCTTTCCTGTCCTGCTCTTCAAAAACTAATCAGCCACTGACTAGCCTCTGATGAATACACACACCATGATAATTTAAGTCACTAAAGCCAACAGTCAAAAAGAAACACTAAGAATCTATCAAGAAAAAGTCATCCTGATCAATGAATGAATCAATGCACTATCTGCATAATAACTTACATTATGTCATATTAGTTATTCAAAATGTTAACATTTCATCTGATGAGTAATTTCAGTTTTTTAACTAAAGTCACTGTATATATTATCAGACACTGAAATTCTGAAAAAGGATTATTCCAATGCTGAGTCAAATATTGCTATGTGTACACACACACACACACACACACAGAGAGAGAGAGAGAGAGAGAGAGATAGAGAGAGAGAGAGAATGAATATCTAATTAAGTCCAAGTTCTATGAACAGAGATTGATTTCAGCCTTATTGCCATTTAACTATGTAATATAAAGAACAGTACTATTTTTCATATGCAATTGTACTCAGGGCACTTTTCAAACTGTGAAACCAGATATCTTTAACTGGACTCATGTACAACATGAAAAAATGACTTAATATCTTTCATTTTAAGGATTATTTCTCCCTCACAGTATAATATTTCCCTCTTTACTGGTTCATATAAATCTGCCATTAAATCAAAATTCAGCAGACCATTCTTTACTATGAAACTACAAATGAACAGGAAGGAAATCATTCGTCAAGGTACAGCAAAACTATGAGTTGGTCCCAGAGAGAGTTGCCTTTACATGCATTCAACTACAAAAGTTATGTGTAGGCCATGCCACAGATGTGTAAGAGGGTTGTTATTTTGAATATTTAATATTTTTCACATTCTTTAAAACAAATGTAACATGGAAGCAAAAAGGAACAGGAATGAAAAAGATGTTTCTTGCAGGCCAAATAATATGTTAGCATAATCATGAAAATGATTATTTTTACATTCATTGCTCTGGCTTCCAACTAATATCAAAGAACAATAAAAAGTGATAGCTTTTACCTATAAAATTATTTATTATTTAATTCCTCATTACCTCCAAGATGATATCCTTTGAGTGGAACTGACTTGTCTGGTCTTTTGTTCAGAGTTTTGCATAAAGTTGGGGTGAGGAGAAAAGATAATATTTTCTGTTTGGTTCTGTCCCTTA
Source organism: Pseudonaja textilis (assembly GCF_049901715.1). Lineage (NCBI taxonomy): Eukaryota > Metazoa > Chordata > Lepidosauria > Squamata > Elapidae > Pseudonaja > Pseudonaja textilis. The sequence continues at coordinate 66,775,237 of NC_142008.1, forward strand.
CTGCTATTCTATATTACAAAATCCACAGCAGTCTTCTTACAGTTGGGCAGTATATAAAATTTGTAAATTAGTAAACAAGTAAGTAAGCTGCTTCACAGCAAGTCAACAAAATCTATTCTAGTATTACGCTTCATGCCAAATTTGAAATTTGAAATCTATCAGGCCACTGGAAGACAACTCAAAGAAACTGTAACGTAGGACGTATCTTTTTGGCATCATTGCTATGGCAACAGAGAAAAGACAGGTGAATGTAATAGCCGTAGCTTGAAACTTTTTTCCAATATTATTTTTAGTTCTTTCATATCAAATATAGTTTGGTGATGGCTTAAATAAATAAGAACATTTCATTTTTCTCTCACTAGATGTCATTGTAGTACCAGAAAAAATTGAGGGTCAGTGAAGAAAAAAATTGCAAATACTGAGACAAAGAAATATCCCAAGCCACATTTCAAAGAATATTAATTTATTGGTGAACCAAGCTTAGGAACGTAGACATAAATACAGCAGAATTTGCTTTAATGACATATGCAGAAAATGACACATAAATTCAAATTATACAGTATGTTTCAATCCAGTATATTTCAGTCCAGATAAATATGAATTTGGTTAAGGATAAGTTAAGTTTAGAATTGTCCGTCAGACATATCTAGACATTCTGCAAATGCAATTGGAATGAACCTCTGATATCCCAGAACTATCAAGTCTTAACATCTTTATATAAGTCTTCAAAATTTGAGTTGACTAACAGGGAAATAACAAGAAAGTTACTAACAAAAAAGGCTCATTTGGGTTGTTCAATAATCTTGAACCACCATTAACACTGAGATGACACTGTAGAAGCCAGACCTAGGCCAAACCTATTTACATGGCAATATTTGCTACATGATATGAGTGAGATGCTCTGCTTGTGAATTTTCCTACCAAAATTATAAAGCTACCTTATAAAGCTACCTTATAGCTTCAATGATTTGCTCTCAAGTCCAGTGTGAGTTTTTTAATTTGAAGTGGCCCCCAAAGCTCTCCCATTACCTAGTAACTTTTATATTGTTCAAGATTTATCACCATGTAAGTCACCCTGGATGGAAAAGTCACCCTGGATGGGTGGTAAAGGCAGAGGAATACTTCGGAGAGTCTCCTTGACTGACCCGAAGAAAACACCTCCATCCGAACTAAAAAGAGAACCTCCAGCATGGCTGAATCGAAGCCAGGAAGGCAGTTTAGACGGAAGTGAAAAACAAAGGAAAGATCTTGTAACAGCGTGCTTAGTCTTAGTAAGAATCACTCCAATTTCTGCAGTGGAATTTTCCTTGGAAAGTGGGACTCAAAGGAGGAAATTAGCTGCAATTAACAATGGGGAGTGACTGTCAGATTTAGTAAAGAAAAAAGGATATTGCAGCTAGAAGTAACTTTAAAAGTAAAGGACAGATTGGATTGGTTAACCCAAATTTCTGGACTGTATTTTTGCTACTACTCAACTTGAAGAACTTTGGGAAACTATTGGAAAACTATCTTATTCAGAGACATATTGATTGTAGTTAAAGTGTTTTAATTCAGCGAGTTTTGCTCTCTTTCAATAATCCAGTGTGCTTTCAAACATCATGTTACAGCCTATTGTTTACAGCATAATAGCAGCAGCCATCGGAGTAATAAATTCCTCCCATCCAGTAAATAACAGCTGCCAGAAAAACAATTAACCCTTTCCTTGCAGACTCTCAATATTACCTCATTACTTTAATCAAACACTTAATTCATTCATTACCTCAAAACTTACAATTTTTCTACCTCATTACCTATATCAATGATTAGATAATCAATTTCTATAAAATAATTTAATGGTTTCATTGATTTATTGTTTTAATTGATTAGTGTGATTGGAGTGTTTAGTGCAAATGGTGTGATTACTGATTAGTTTAAAAGATCAAGATTCATGTAATTTAACTGATTAGTAAAATTAGTGATTTAGTGAATTTAATTGAACAGTGTGATTAATGATTAGTGTAATTAATTGATTAGCGATTAGTGTAATTAATTGATTAGGCTGATTGTTACTTAGCAAAATTATTTGACAAGAGAGATTATTGCAATTGATTGATTGGTGTGATACTTATTACCCAAAATTGTTTCATTAAGTAATTTAATCAACGTACCATCTTAACAAACCTACCATGCCAAGAAAAAAAATCCAATGCCAAACCACAACCTAAAGAGAAAGTAAACCCCACCAATGAACCACAAGACTCCTGCACATGCCTTAAATGCTATAAAACTCTAAAGGATAATAAAAATTCCATCAAATGTTCTCTATGTAACAAATACACTCATCATGACTGCTTGGGATTACCTGAGCAAATGATTCAATACCTGGAATCATCCAATGAGTTTCCATACCTCTGCAAATCATGCAGACCCAAATTGGATCTGTTTGAAAGAGTCGATACCACAGAAACATGAATAACATCCCTTGACACCATAGTAGCATCCCTGGACGCTTTAAAAGAAAGATTATCCAACCTTGAAAAAAAAGACACAACGCAAAAACCTGAACATCCAATGGCTACAAACCACATCTCTACTCAACAACCACAACCTAATCCACAAAAAAACATAAATCAGACAAATAATGATATCCCAATCCTCATCAGAGAAGCTGTTGAGCGCGAACAGAAATGTCCAAATGCCATCTTATTTGGTCTAGAGGACATCAATGACAATGATGACATCACAACTGTCCGAAACATCATCAGTGATTATCAAGCATCAACCATCTCCCCTGATGAAATACTTGACATTTCCCGCATTGGCCAAGAGCTCAAAAACAGAGACGGCTCTGTGGCCTCACGCTTCTGCAGGGTCATTTGCAAAAATGAATCAAGCAAATGTAAATTTATTTATACTATACATTCACTTGCCAAAAGCAACACCAGCCATAACAACCTCCGTTCTCACCCTGACCCAACCATACAGCAACGTGCCCACTCCCGTGTACTCCGCACAGAACTCAAAAACGTCTAGATAATGGAGAGAAGGACCTGTACATTGACCACCGTGCTGACTGTATCAAAAGTAAGTCACATAACCCACAACTCAGCTTTAACCTTCAACCACAACCCTACTCCAACCAATCCACCATCACCCGAGACTAGGCACGCATGCCTCTAACTACCTCAATTCCAACTACAGCTGGCCTTAAATGCAAGCTACTCAATGCAAGAAGCCTTGTAAACAAAACACCTGAATTTCTCCTCTTACTAAATATGGCTAAATTCGACATCATATTTGTCTGTGAAACATGGCTCAATGCATCTCTCCCTGACTCCATTACCACAGTAACAGACTATCATGTTTACCAATCAGATCGTGAAATTCATAGAGGAGGTGGTGTTGCTATCTTTTATAAAAAGTCCCTACATCTAAAAAACATCCAAGGTACCCAGGAGCTTGCTCTTCCTGAGACCATCATCTGTGAACTACCCTTAAATATCACATTTCGATTCTTACTATGTTACAGAGCACCTGATCATGACATTGAACATGTAAACAAGCTAAATTCACTACTAACATGGGCAACATCCTGCCCATACCCTTTTATCTTTCTTGGTGATTTCAATCTACCTCATATTGACTGGACCCTAAATGAATGTACAACTGAAACCATACAAGCAACCTTCTACAATGCAGTTACAAATCTGGGACTGGAACAACTAGTAACCAACAACAACTATGATCTTATAGAGCAGTGGCCCCCAACCTTTTTTGTGCCACGGCCCGGTACCAGCATCACAAAATGATCCGCGGCCCGGTACCGGCATCAGCATGCATGACAAGACAAGGCAAGCCGAGCGACCAGCCAGCCAGCCATCCCCCGCTTCTCCCCGTCACCTTCAACTCCTCCTTTGTACCTTTGTCGATGGGCTTTGGGACGGCTTCGGGACAGTCGTTCGGCTCGCCTTGCCTTGGGTGCTGAAAGAATCCTTGCACCTTAGTTTCGTTCAAAGCCGCCCCCCCTTCGATGAAACTAAGGTGCGAGGATTCCTTCAGGACCCAAACGTCGCTTTCCAACCGGAAAAGCTCACCCGGAAGCACTTTCTCATCAAAACAAAATGGCGGTGCCCAGCAAACCGGCAGCCCAGAAGAAAATGTTCCGGTGGTTGGGGACCCCTGTTATAGAGAACGATCTCTCATCCCTTGATTGGCAATCTCTATTCACTGGATGCAATACTGTTGAAGACCATTACAACATATTTTTACTTGAAGTCAAAAGAGTCATCAAACTATATGCACCAATAACAACTCCCCACCACCCAAAAAACCCAACAGATTACACATAACAATAAGGAAACTTCAATCCAAAAAGAGATCACTCTGGCGGAAAAACAAATCTGGTCACATTGCCAACTTCAAAAGCTGATACAAAAATTTATGCCACCAGATAAAGACTGAATGCACCAATTATCACATTAAAGAAGAGGAAAACCTTCTATGCACCAATTCCACCCGTGCTTTTTACAATTTTGTAAACAACAAACTAAAAGAGTCAAGGTACATCCCACCCTATAGAACCTAATGGTAAAGACTGTAACGACGACATCATTAAAGCCAACATCTTTAACACATTCTTTGGCTCAGTATTTGTAAACAGCAATGGATCATGCCCAGTATTTCCTAGTTGAACCACAGACAACTACAATGTTCTTACACATATTGATTTTACAGAAGACAATGTTGAAAAAGCACTACGCAATCTAAAAACATCTCTATCTATTGGACTGGACGAAATATGTGCCTACTTCTTAAAGAAAGCTATCTATTGCCATAGCCGAACCTCTAAGCATAATCTTTGAAAAATCTTTCAGAACCAGCTTCTTGCCTAACCTATGGTCACAAGCCACGGTCAACCCCATCTTCAAAAAGGGAGATCCCAGCTTAGTTGAAAATTACAGACCAATCTCCTTATGCTGCGTCACCTGTAAAGTCATGGAATCAAATATTAACCAATCCATTATCCTCCACTTAGAGACAAACAACCTACTCTCTAATAAACAATTTGGTTTCAGAAAAAAACTATCCTGTAATCTGCAACTCTTACACTGCAAAAACATAAGGACTACACAATTCGATCAAGGCAAAACAATAGACACAATCCACATAGACTTCTGTAAAGCCTTTGATTCAGTGGTACACAATAAACTACTACTAAAACTAAAATCTTATGGTATCTTTGGACAACTGCATAACTGGATAGAAGCATTCTTGTCAAACAGACAACAAATGGTCAAAATTGGGAGTGTCTGATCAAATTCTGTACCTGTCGATAGTGGTGTTCCCCAAGGCAGTGTTCTAGGACCAACTCTCTTCATACTCTACATAAATGACCTCTGTGATCATATTAAGAGCAACTGCGTTCTCTTCACTGATGATGTAAAGCTGTTCAAGACCACAGACAATACTGTGACCCTTCAAAAAGACCTCGACTATGTATCAGAATGGTCAAATAAATGGCAACTTCAAATCTCAACAAATAAATATTACATATTGGCAAAAAAAAAATCAGAAAATAAAATACAAGCTGAATAGTCAAGACCTTGCTGATGATCCAAGCTCTGTAAAGGACCTTGGAATACTCATCTCTAATGATCTAAGTGCTAGAGCCCACTGTAACTACATAGCCAAAAAGGCATTAAGAGTTGTTAACCTAACCCTATGTAGCTTTTTCTCTGATAATTTCACACTACTAACTAGAGCATACAAAACATTTGCTAGAGCAATACTAGAATACACCGCATCAGTCTGGAACCCACATTACGTATCTGATATTAGCACAGTTGAAAAAGTCCAGAAATATTTCACAAGAAGAGTTCTCCACTCCTCTGCTCATTGTAGAATACCTTATGCCACCAGACTTGAAATTCTAGACCTAGAAAACCTGGAATTACGCTGTCTTCGGTCTGATCTAAGTATGGTATATAAAATCCTACATTGCAATGACTTACCTGTCAATTAATACTTCAGCTTCAACCATAACAACACAAGAGCACACAATAGATACAAACTCAAGGTTAACCGCACCGAACTTGATTGCAGGAAATACGAATTCAGCAACAGAGTAGTCAATGTCTGGAATATTCTACCTGACTCTGTGGATTCTTCCCCAAACCCCAAAAACTTTAACCTTAGAATGTCTACTATTGACCTCACTCCTTTCCTTAGCATGCATAAGCACACCAACGTGCCTACTGTCCCTGTCCTATTGTTTCTTTTATTTTTCTTATATGTACCCATTTCATGCATTCATAATTATGTATATACTTATACCTATTATCTTGTGAGCGATTAACAAATCAATATAAATAAAATAAATAAATATTTTCTTCTGAAAATTGGGGTGAACAGTATAAAGGCTCTCACTTTTGCATAGGAAAGGTGTACCTCTTGAAGCATAGATGCCCAGCCTCAACTCAGAGCAGCTTTATTACATATATTAAATAGAACAAGATGTTTATATGATGATAGGCATTTAAATGAAGTCAGCTTTGAAGCTTGTTACTTGACAAACACCAACAATGCTTACTATTCAGGGGCTCAGCAGTTCATGACTGGTTTTCTGTTGCTTCAGTGTTAGGTCATCTTGGGAATAAGAATGCCCTCATCCATGAGGATGAATATCTCTGGGGAGTTTTAAAAATTCAAATTTGTTCATATGGTATTATGCTCTATTTTATTGCCTATTAGCTAAGCAGTAAAGACAACTAATCATAATAGAAGCTCTTTATTCTATGCACAATATCCCACTCAATTGGATGAATAAACTGTCATGTTCAGTTGTTAAAAAAAATGACCCAATTCCCATAGAATCTAACTTCTTCTATGAACAGCTTAAGATTCATTGAATTACTATGCATTTATAGAAATCAGAAAGGAGGTGGGAATAAACTTACTATTTTGAGGCTATTTGTTTAACAATGACACAAAAATATTCTATGCAAAAACCATTAAAATCACTGACTTTAAACATTCAATTAAATATAATGTATATGTTTAGAATTAATAGAACAGAGCAGAATAGAATAACAGAGTTGGAAGGGACCTTGGAGGTCTTTACTTTAGTTTATTGTCATTGCACCTTGTACAACAAAATTAAATACCATCTTCAGTGTACAATTTAGGACTATGAAAATAAACACAAACACACATCCCTCACACTCCACACATTGAATTGAAAACCCCTGATATCTCATTAATGTTGCACTATACAATAGAATTCAATAGAGTTACTGTTCTGAGATAGAAGCTGTTTTTCAGCCTATTTGTCCTTGTTTTATTATCCTGTACCGTCTGCCAGATGGTAATAGTTCAGAAAAAGGGTGCCCAGGATGAGATAGATCTTTGAGAATGTTTTGAACTATCTAGTCCAACTTTCTTGTAATTCAATCTCCTACCTAGGCAGGAAACTCTACACCACTTCAGACAAATGGTTATCCAACATCTTTTTAAAAACTTCCAGTGTTGGAGCATTCACAACTTCTGGAGGCAAATTGTTCCACTGATTAATTGTTCCATCAGGAAATTTCTCCTTGGTTCCAAGTTGTTTCTCTCCTTGATTAGTTTCCACTCATTACTTCTTGCCCTGCCCTCAGGTGCTTTGGAGAATAGCTTGAATCCCTCTTTTTTGTGGCAGCCCCTGAGAGATTGCAACACTGCTATCATATCTCCCCTAGTCGTTCTTTTCATTAGACTAGACATACCCAGTTCCTGCAACCGTTCTTCATATATTTTAGCCTCCAGTCTCCTAATCAGGGGTGGGATTCTACCGGTTCAGACCAGTTCTTTAGAACCATTTTTTTTTATTCTGCGCAGTTCAGAGAACTGACAAATCGTGCCCCTGGCTGGCCCTGTCAACCCTCGTCTCCCCTCCCAGTCAGTCTTTATTATGCATGTGCAATATTACACACATGCTCGACATCGGTGATTGCGTTCTTCCTCATCCAGTCACCCAGGTTTTTTTTTCCCTCCCAAGGATCAGCTGTTCCTATGATCAGCTGTGACAGGATTCCCCTCACTTGCTTTCTACTTTGCCCAGGCAGCTTCCCTGAGGCCCTGGAAGGCAAAAAAATGGGGGAGAGGCACAGCATCCCCACTCCCCCTCCATTTTTTCCTTCCTGGGCCTCAGGGAAGCCTTCTGGGAGCAAAAACAACCCCCAGAGGCTTCCCTGAGGCCCAGAAGGCCCAAAAAACAGTGGGGGTGCCACTCTCACCCAGTCACATGGCCACGCCCACCTATCCACGCCCATAGAACCAGTTGTTACAAAATTTGAATCCCACCCCTGCCCCAAATCATCTTTGTTGCTCTTCTCTGCATTCTTTCTAGAGTCTCAACATCTTTTGGCGACCAAAACTGAATTCCAAGTGTGGCCTTACCAAGGCATTATAAAGTGGCATTAACACTTCATGTAATCTTGATTCTATCCCTCTGTTTATGCAGCCTAGAACTGTGTTGGCTTTTTTGGCAGCTGCTGCACACAAATTTAAATGGCTGTCCACTAGGACTCCAAGATCCCGATCACAGTTACTACTATTGAGCAAGCTACCACATGTACCTGTGCATTTGATTTTTCTTGCCTAAATGTAGAATCTTACTTTTTTCACCATTGAATTTCATTTTGTTAGATTGCGCCCAATGTTCAAGTCTGTCAGTATCCTTCTGTACCTTAAGCCTATCTTCTGGAGTGTTGGCTATTCCTGCCAGCTTGGTGTAGTCTGCAAATTTGATGAGTTCCCCATCTATCTCCTTGTCCAAGTCATTGATGAAGATGTTGAAGAGTACTGGGTCTAAAACAGAGCCTTGGGGTACTCCACTGCATACTTCCCTCCATGCAGTTCCATTGAGGACTACAAGTTGAGTGTGGTTAGTCAGCCAGTTACCAATCCATCTGGTGATGATTTTTCTACTTTATATAGTAGTAGGTTATGGTCTACTTTATCAAATGCCTTACTGAATTCCAAGTAAATTATATCGATAGCATTCCTCCAGTCAACTAATTTTGTCACACTGTCAAAGAATGTAATAAGATTAGTCTGGCATGATCTGTTTTAAACAAACCCATGTTGGCTTTTGGTTATTACTTTGTTTGCTTCTAGGTGTTCGCTGATACATTGCTTGATTATCTTTTCCAGAATGTTTCCTGGTATTGAGGTCAGGCTGATAGATCTGTAGTTTCCTGGATCTATTTTTCCCCTTTTTTGAAGATGGGAACTATATCTGCTCTTCTCCAGTCCTCTGGCAGTTTCCTGGTACTCCAGGATCTTTGAAAGATATAGTTCAGTGGTTCTGAGATCTCGTCTGCCAGTTCCTTCAGAATCCTGGACTGTAATCCATCTGGTCCTGATGATTTGAACTTGTCTAGGATAGACAGGTGTTCACTTACTATTTTCTTCACTATTTTAAATTGTGTTCCTACTCTGTTTTTTGTGGTGCTGTTTTTGATAGGTTGGATTATTTTTTCCCTTTGTGTAAAGATAGATGCAAAAAACAAGTTAAGTAGTTCTGCTTTCTCCCTATTGCTTGTCACCTTCTTGCCAATTTCTCCCAGCAATGGACCAATTGTTTTCTTGACTTTTTTTCTTGCTTTTAACATGTTGGAAGAAGCTTTTTGTTATTTTTTTACTTTTGTCGCAAGCCTTTGCTCATTGTGAGCCTTTTGTTTCCTCACTTTATCTTTTCACGTTCAGGCTATTTGCTGATATTCTACCTTAGTTCTTTGCCCCTCTTTCCAGTTTTTATACTTGTCCTTTTTGTCTTTCAATTTGTCAGAGAGTTCTTTATGCAGCCTTGCTGGTTTCTTCTGAAAGCTGTTATTTTTCTTCTTCATTGGTATTGTGCTAGACTGGGCTTTTATGATTTCACTTTTCAAAATTTCCCAAGCTTCTTGAGTTGTTTTTCCCTTGAGGATTCTCATCCATGGAATCCTTCCCCAGCTCTCTCTAAATTTATTGAAATTAGCTCTCTTAAAGTCCAAGACTCAAGTTTAACTTTGTCCTACTACACGTACTTGCATAATGTTGACTTCCAATATTGTATGATCACTTGCCCCAAGGTTCCTGTAGCTTCAACACCTTTTATCATTTCATCTCTGTTAGTGAGAATTAAGCCCAATAAGGCTGGATCCCCTTGTTCCCTTCTCTACTTTTTGGGAAACAAAGTTGTCTGTTAGGTTTGTTAGGAACCTGTTGGTTCTTCCAAGATTCTGTTGGATCTTTAAGTTCAGTTAGGTTTCATTTCTAATTGCAAAGATCACAGAAACTTTTTCCTTCCCAATGTTTTGTACAGATATAGGAGAAAAATATATAATATATATATTGTCATTCTTAGAAAATGTATGAAAAAGCTTAGACTAGCTATTTTTCATATTAGATTTATGTAACAATCTGTAATATTGTAACAAACTATTTTTATTTATTTTATTTATTTATTTGATTTGTCAATCACTTACAAGGTAACAGATATAAGTATAAACATGACTAAGAATACAGGAAATGGGTACGAATAAATGGGGACAATAGGACACGGACGGTAGGCATGATGGTGCACTTATTCACGCCCCTTACAGATCTCTTAGGAATGGGGTGAGGTCAATAGTGGTTAGTTTGATGTTAAAGGAGTGAGGGTTAGAGGATGTAACAACAGAGTCAGGTAGTGCATTCCAGGCATTGACCACTCTTGTATTTTCTGCAATCAAGTTTGAAGTGGTTTACATTGAGTTTGTATCTTTTGTGTGCTCTTGTATTGTTGTGGTTGAAGCTGAAGTAGTCATTGACTGGTAGGACATTGTAGCAGATAATTTTCTGTGCTACGCTTAAGTCTAACTGTAGGCAGCATAGTTCAAGGTTGTCCCAGCCTAAGATCTCAAGCCTGGTGATATAGGGTATTCTGTTGCGAGCAGAGGAGTGTAGTACTCTTCTCATGAAATACTTCTGGACTCGCTTGATTGTATTAATGTCTGATATACAGTGCGGATTCCAGACTGATGAACTGTATTCGAGTATTGGTCTGGAAAAAGTTTTGTATTCTCTAGTTAGCAATTTGATATTTCTGGAGGAGAAGCTTTGTAAGATTAGATTTACAACTCTTAATGCCTTTTTGGCAATGCTATTACAGTGAGCCTTGGCATTTAGGTCATTTGATATGAGAACTCCAAGGTCTTTGACAGAGTGAGGATCATCAACGAGGTCATATCCTCCTAGTTTGTATTTGGTGTACTGATTTTTTTTAGCAATGTGTAGGTCAGAGCATTTGTTGGTCGAGATTTGAAGTTGCCAGATGTTTGACCATTCAGATACATAATCAAGGTCGCTTTGAAGGATAGTAGCATTGTCAGTAGTGTTGAATAGTTTTATGTCATCCGCAGAAAGGACACAGTTGCTTATAAAGTGATTACAAAGGTCATTTATATAGAGTATAAAGAGTGTGGGTCCTAGAACGCTGCCTTGGAGGACACCACTATTAACTGCATTTCAATTGCATTTCAAATTCCAAGAGGTTGGTGGGAGGAGCTGCTGGCTGCTTGTGAAGAGGCAGAGGGTGAGCACAAAGGAGAAAGATAGCGGCTCACACACCTAATAGCATGCAAATTATATAACTATAAACCAAAAATACCAATAATGCATTTAGGGTAGTGTGCTTGAGATTGTGATTTTATTTTATTTCAAAATGACTGGCTTAGTTCAGTGTAATATTTGCTTTACAGCTGTCTTTCACAGTACTCTTTTCAAATTTGGATACTGTCTTTTTTGTAAAAAAATTACCAGTCTACATGGACAGATTACCTATCTAGAATCTCCAATCTGTACTCTCCAGCCATCTATTGAGTTGCCATGCCACCAGCCTCCACTACCACAAAGATCCTACAGGAAAAGGGCAATATGGAGAACCGTGGGATCTGGCAGAGTGAGAGCTGTGGACCATAACACAAAACTTTTGCTGTGTCCCAGTATAACAGATACAGTGCCCTTGCTGACCTTAATAGGGACACTAAAGTGACAAGTCAAGGTAGTTGTGATAATGATAACTCAAATAAGCTAGGGATCATGGTCCTAGAAGAAGAACTTACTTTGGAAAGGAGAAAGTGTGAATCAGCTATTACGCACCAGTCACACAAGAAGAGTAAAGCATCCAAAAAGAAAAGCCACCTTCTGGTTGGGGACTCAATTGTAAGGGATGTAAATTTAGGGAAGGATACGGAGGTTTTGAAAGAGGTCAGCTGTCTGCCAGGTGCTACTGCCAGCAGAGATAAGAGGCATATTCTTAGTCAAGAAGCCAGTAAGGATTGTGATGTTGATGCTATTATACATCTTGGTACAAATGATCTGTCCCAAAAGGATGTACTTTCTGTTCAGAAAGACTTCCAGAGCTTGGGGTATAAACTTAGTTATATGGGCTGTAGGCTTATCTTTTCAGAGGTTCTACCAGTATACAAGGAACAAAAAGGGAAAGGGCAGCGTGTAGCAGAGTTTAATGTTTGGTTAAAGGAGTGGTGTAAAAGGGAAGGCTTTGGTTTTATTAGTCATGATGTCTGCAGCTGATCCAATGAAAAACTGTACAAAAGAGATGGTTTGCATCCATCAAAGAAAGGGACTGAGTTACTTAGCATTAAATTCACAGATTTCCTGGATAAACATTTAAACTGAACAGCAGGGACAGAGAATTAATGGATACAGAACATTTCTGTCCTCAGCAAGCTAAAATTAATAAGGGTACCAGAGCATGCAAAATAGATGTTTGTGCAGGTAAGATTATCAACCTTGATGCCAACCAAAACCAAGCATTTAATAGTGAGTGCCATACCATGTGCATTAATCAAACAGGTGGCAAGAAAATAGGGGCAGGCAGGCACAACACAATTTATGTAGACAGTAAACAGTGTCAGATATAAAGATCTTGTGGCTATATACAAATGCACAAAATCTGGGGAACAAACAGAGTAAACTCGAACTACATGAAGGTAGATATGATATAGTTGGAATAACAGAAACTTGGTGGGATGAAACCAATGATTGGAACATACTGGTAGAAGGATACAAACTATTCAAAAAAACCAAACCCCATAAAAGAGGAGGTGGAGTTGCACTGTATGTAAAGGACCACTATATCGCTACAGAAATGCATGAAAACCAGAGATAACCTCCTAGAATGCATATTGGTCAATATAAAAGAAAAAAAGAATGACATGGCCATAAGTGTATATTATAGGCCACCCAATCAAGCAGAAAAAATAGATGTCCTTTTTGCCAACCAACTAACAAACATATGCAGGAAACACACAACAATAGTAATGGGAGACTTCAATTACCCTGATATCAATTGGAAAACTAATTCTGCACCGTGAGAAATCAAACAAGTTCCTAACCAACCTAGCTGACAACTTTGTTGTCCAAAAGGTAGAGGGTGAAACTAGAGGGACAGCCATACTGGACTTAATTCTTACAAAAAGAGAAGAAGCGATAGAGGGAGTTGAAACTGCAGGAACCTTGGGTGAGAGTGAGCATGACATACTAGAATTCAACATAACACAAACACAAGCAACAGAACATAACGATACCAGAGTCTTGGATTTTAAAAGAGCTGATTTCAGTAAACTAAGAGAGAACTTGGGAAAGATTCCATGGATGAAAATCCTAAAGGGGAAATCAATTCAAGAATCTTGGAACACTCTAAAAAGTATGATCATAGGACCCCAGACCAGCACAATACCAGAGAAAGAAAAACAAGAAATCCAAGATGAAACCAGCTGCACAAAGATCTGCATAAAGATCTCTCTGACAAATTGAAAGAAAAAAAGGACAAGTACAAAAAATGGAAAGAAGGACATATAACTAAGGACGAATATCAGCAGATAGCCAGAATCTGCAAAGATGAAGTCAGGATAGCAAAGGCTCAGAACGAACACAGACTTGCAACAAAATCAAAGATAATAAAAAAAGTTTCTTCCAACAAATAAATAACAAGAAAAAAAATCAAGGAAACAGTAGGTCCACTAAAGAGGGAAGACGGCAAGGAAGTAACAGGCAACAGAGAGAAAGCAGAACTGCTTGACTCATTCTTTGCATCGGTCTTCACGCAAAAAGAAACTATAGCTCAACCCAGCATAACTGTTTTACATAACTGTAAAAGACAGACCAGGAAAAAAAGTTAAAATAAGCAAAAAAAATAGTAAGACAACACCTATCTGATCTTGATGAACACAAATCACCAGGGCCTGATGGATTACATCCCAGAGTTTTAAAGGAGCTGGCATAGGTCATCTCAGAACCACTGCACTATATCTTTCAAAAATCCTAGAGCACCGGAGAACTACCAGAGGACTGGAAAAGAACTGATGTGGTTCCCATCTTCAAAAAAGAAAAAAAAACAGACCCAGGAAACTATAGATCAATCAGCCTAACATCAATACCCGGGAAGATACTGGAAAAGATAGTAAAAAACTCCCACATCTGCCAACATCTAGAAACAAGTAAAATAATAACTAGCAGTCTGCATGGGTTTGTTAAGAACAGATCATGCCAAACCAATCTTATTTCATTCTTCAATATAGTGACTAAATTAGCAGGCCAGCAAAATACTGTGGACATTATATTTAGATTTCAGCAAGGCATTCGACAAAGTAGACCACAACCTACTTCTTAGTAAGCTAGAAAAAAGTGGAACAGATAGCACCACCACCTGATGGACTCGCAACTGGCTGACAACCATACTCAACGAGTAGTCCTTAATGGGTCTGAGTCTACATGGAGAGAAGTAAGCAGTGGAGTGCCACAAGGTTCAGTCTTAGGCCCAGTACTCTGCAATATCTTCATTAATGACTTAGATGAGGGAATAGAAGGGGAACTTACCAATTTTGCAGATGATACTAAGCTGGCAGGAATAGCTAACACCCAAGAAGATAGGCCCAGATGGGTCTTGACAGACTTGAACACTGGGCCGTATCTAACAAAATGAAATTCAATGTAGAGAAAAGTAAAGTCCTACACTTAGACAAGAAAAACCAAAAGTACACATATAGACTGGGTGAAACCAGGCTCAATAGCAGTAACTGTGAGAGGGATCTCGGAGTCTTCGTGGACAACCAGCTAAATATGAGCCAGCAGTGTGCAGCAGCAGCCCAAAAAGCTGATGCAATCCTAAATTGTATTAACAGAGGGATACAATCAAGATCAAAAGAAGTACTAATACCACTCTATAAAGCCTTAGTAAGATCACACCTAGAGTACTGCATCCAGTTTTGTTCACCACATTATAAAAAAGAGTTTGAGACTCTAGAAAAAGTACAGAGAAGAGCAACCAGGATGATTAGGGAGCTGAGGCTAGGCATATGAAGAACAGTTACAGGAAATGGGTTTGGCTAGTCTAGTGAAGAGAAGAACTAGGGGAGACATGATAGCAGTCTTACAATATTTGAGGGGCTGCCAGGGAGAGGAAGGGGTCAAGCTATTTTCTAAAGCGCCTGTAGGCCAGACAAGGAATAATGGATGGAAACTGAACAAGGAGAGATTTAACCTAATAATAAGGAGAAACTTTCTGACAGTGAGAACAATCGATCAATGGAACACCTTGCTCTCAGATGTTGTGGGAGCGCCATCACTTGAGACTTACAAGAAGAGATTGGACTGCCACCTGTCAGAAATGGTGTAGGGTTTCCGCTTGGGCAGGGGGTTGGACTAGATGACCTACAAGGTCCCTTCCAACTCTGATTATCTGTTATCTGTTAATTAAAGCAGGGTTAGATACAGCACTCCCTATTTTTACTATTTGTTGCCTGTTGCCTGGATTATGCAGTAATCCAAATGTCTTTGGTCTATATTCACAGAATCTAATATGACTTTGGTCTACATTCACAGAAGGGAAAGAATGGTACATAGCCTTAAATTTATTGTGTTTTCTTTGCAACAATTATAATTGACCAAGCTATTATCTTGGTCTGTCTCTTTAAGTTCTGACTTTATGCTAGTTACATTTTGACCATTACAATAATCACAAGGGACTTTTTGCTAAAATGAAAAAAGTGAAATGATTATTTCTGGATTTGATACTGAAAATGAATTAAATAAAAAAACTGCACGAATTTTTGTAATGTTTAAGAGGGAGAACAATGAGTTTGGCATTATTTTTTTCTGTTTTGGTGTGTGTGTGTGTGTGTGTGTGTGTGTGTGTGTGTAAAAATCTATGTAAAATTCTTAATAAAAATTATATTAAAAACAACCAAAAGTAATAGGATACTATTATTCCAATTCCTAAATAAGATAAGAAAATGTAGAAAAAATATACTATATAAGTTATAGGAATGGCTTTTAAGACTGGATTGTTTCAAATATTATTGAAAGAGTATGACTATCCTTCCCCTATCACCCAGTCACTCACACATGTACCCCAATTTTTGTATAAGTATTTTTGTGTAATATTTTTCCATCTAGGATCATCTCAAAAACTAGGTATATCTATACTAGACTGCCTGGGCTTTAAAATAATTTTCTACCTGACTAATATCTAAAAAACGATGCTATAAAAACACATTAAACTTTAATCTCATTTCATTTGACTGATGAATTAGCTAAACTGATGAAGGATGTTGTTAACTTGAAAGGGAGCTACCAAATTCCTGGTATTTTGGCTACCAGAGACAAACATGGTCTTTTCCAACAACATCTACAGCATGAATACACACTAAGTTCTTACTTTTACATCAAAACTTTGTAAAATGCACAGATGAAAAACTCTATAGAATTATAAAGGCAATACTTAAGATAAAGTGAACTTCATTAATGTGTCAGTGGCTATTTAAAGTACAGAGGCTATGTTGGAAGACAGCAAAAAGTTCTTTCCACCAACATTCAAATTAAGAATGGAATATAAAATTAAATCTGAATGATAAAGTATAAATAAAAGGGAAAAAGTAAAACTAAAAAGTAATAAAAGAAAATCTGGATAAAATATTTTGAAATCAGGTGGGTTTTTTTTAGCCTACCTATCTAAGTTTGGAAGCCAGACTATCTATCTATCTATCTATCTATCTATCTATCTATCTATCTATCTATCTATCTATCTATCTATCTATCTATCTATCTATCTATCCATTCATCCATCCATCCATCCAGTTTGGAAGCCAGATTTATACATAATACAGAATCTGAAATTTAGAAGACTGGAGTTCCCACCACTACATTCATGTGCATGGGCAAAAATTTTCATTGCAATTTGCCCTTTGCTGCTGCTGCATAAATCTCATCCATGCCTATCAGATCAAGTTCCGGAGCAAACTCCCCCCCACCCCAGGATAGTGACTGTCCAGTTACAGTGCCATGCACCCTGGATACACACACACACACACACACACACACACACACACACACACACACACGCATGCAATGGCCCATGCCTTTTGCACGGCTGACCACACAAAATGGTGCAAACTTACCACAAAGCAACCCACACAATAGGTACAATTCCCGGCCCTTCCTTTCCCCTCTCCCTCAGCCAAGTCTCTGGAATCCCCCATGCCGACAAGATCTAATAGGGAAGGGAATGCATCTCCCTGCTAAGCCCCTCACACAGCCCCCATGCGAACCCCATGGAGCTTAGGATGCAGCTCCCTTCCTCCTCGCCACGCATTTGCTGATCTTCTGAGCAAAAAGAAAAGTGTGCCCTCACAATTGGATGCCTGCAGCCAGAGCTGGGTTTGGAAAATGCATGCCTGCAGTGGAGGAGCGGTGCTTTGTAACAAGCTCCAAACTGTTGCTGCTGCAGCAAGCCTCCTGTATGAGTGCTGGACATCCAGTACTCCTTCCCCTCGTCAGCCCGCGCTCCCCTCCCCATGCAGGAAAAGCCAGTACTTCTAGCATCCACAAGCCTTGGAGCTGTTTTGGAGCTTAGCGGACCGCTCCTCCGCCCCAGGCATATGTTTTCAAGCGGCTCCTTTAAACTGCTCCAAGGCTGGCTTTCTCGTGAGCACTGGAAGTACCAGATTACCCGTTGTCAGCCTGTGTTCCCCTCTCTCCAGGCACTTTAACCCACACGGGAAAAGCTGGTACTTCCAGCGCCCATGAGAAATCCAGCCTTTGAGCAGTTTTGGAGCTTGAGTGCTCCTCCGCCCCAGGCATGCATTTTCAAATGGCTACTTGAAAGCCTTGGAGCAGTTTAAAAGAGGACCGCTCCTCCACCCCATGAGTTTTCAAGCAGCTGTTTCAAGCAACTCCAAAACTGGAAGAGAGATTCTTCCTTGTGCTGAGTATGACTCATTCCTTTTCCCCCAATTTTCTCCCCATCACGATTCAGCGTGGAGGTGGAACATGGGGGGTTTCCATTTGCCATTTTTCAGGCAGTTTTTCGGCCATTTTGGGGCTGTTTTTGAGCTGGGAAATGGCTGAAGCTGCCGCCTCTGCCAGTGCAAGCAACTTCCAGCTCTTTCCTGACTGGAACTGAGCCAGCAGCGGCAGCTACAGGCTGCTCTTGCAGAAGAAGAAAGAGGCTGTCGTGGAAGAGAAAGCGAGATTGAGTAAGGGCCAGAGCCTCTAAAAGAGAAACAGGGTGATGTGTGGTGAAGGGCGAATGAACAGCATGCAGAAGGAGGCCCCAGGAAGACCAGAGCCAAGGACTGGCATGTCCCCCAACCCAAGGTGAATGGCGAGTGGGCAGCATATGGGCAGAGGCTCCAGGACAAGGTCAGAGCTGGGGAATAAGGCATCCTTGGGCCCCAATCTGAGGTGAAGGGCGAGCGGGTGGCATGCTTACCTTTGGTGAGCAGAGCGGGCGAGGCACAAACATTAGCTGGGCCACGTGATGAAGGCAAGATATATTGGATGGGGCAGAGGGGAGCATCCAGAATTTTTACCACCAGTTCGCCCAAATCGGCCCGAACTGGCTGAATCTCACCACTGGTTATACAGGTACAGTTTCACGAAAAATTAAACCAAATTTGAGCCAAACATTATTACTTCTAACAATTATATCACAGTCTATTCTATTTTTTTCTCTATCTGACCAAACCACTTCAAATTATTTCTTTCATACTTTAATCCATTTTCATTGAAATCAATTTTTTAAATGTTTTTATCTATTAATTGTTTTACCACTCATGCCTTTGAAACCCCCTACTGGCTAGGTTAAAGTTAAAAATTTCTGATATATATACATATATATATATGTGTGTATATGTATATGTATATGTATATATATATATATATATATATTTGTTTTCTGAGGTTCTCGCGGGTATTTGTATGTGGATCTTTGGTTGTTCGGGTTTTCTCCCGCGTAAGAATCGAAGTATCTAGGCAACGTTTCGATTAAGTCTCATTCATCATCTTCAGGCTTCTGTCTTCGGCTCTGTGCTTCTCAGAGTGATGAGAAGCACAGAGCCGAAGACAGAAGCCTGAAGATGATGAATGAGACTCAAGTACCTAACATGAAGAAGGACACCAGACCCACACCCATGAGAGCCACACAAGATGCCACCACCACACTTCCATGTAGAAAACAGACTCCCACCCACTCAGAAGATGAGACACGACCATGGACCAGAAGCTGCACTGCAGCTGCATCACTACCCACTTCAAACCCCTCCGAGCCATACATGAAGCAAACCGACACCCACTATGAAGATGCAGCAGGACCACGAACTAGAAGCCAAACAGCAAGATCACAACTCACCAGCTCTAATCCCCCAGCAACTAAGACTAACCTGAGCACAACCAAGCCCCCACCTGAACAGAACACGCCTCCAACCAATCAGAACACGGCTAACCCCCCAACCAATCAGAACACAGCCAAACCCCCTACCAATGAGAACACAACCCCACCCAATCAGAACACAGCCAAGCCCCCACCCAATCAAGTCCCACCCCACTGGCAGTTAAAAGGAGGAAGCAGCTGCAATCTCACATTACTCTGAGAAGCACAGAGCCGGAGACAGAAGCCTGAAGATGATGAATGAGACTTCATCGAAGCGTTGCCTAGATACTTGAATCTTACGCGGGAGAAAACCGAACAACCAAAGATACACACACACACACACACACACACACACACACACACACACACACACATATATATATATATATATATATATATATATATATATATATATATATATATATATATATATACATACACACACACATACATACATACACACACATATATACATACATACATACACATATATACATACATATGCATACATACATACACACACACACATACATGTTGTGGCTACACACATATACACACATACATGTTGTGGCTCTGATTCCCGAGCCTGTGCTGTCAGAGGAAGAGGACTTGGAAGATGAGGAGGAGGAACTGGGAATGCCTTCCTCCCCAGGACCTTCCTCTCTGGCAATGCCTTCCTCCTGATAATGCCTCAGGTTTCATCAGACAACCAAAAGGAACAGCCTGAGATTAATCAGGAGGAAGGCATATCGGAGCAGCCCCTGACAGGGAGTCAAGAGGAAGAATGTTGGCTTGATCCTAAGCAGCATCGTAGGAGGCGTAGGAGGGTCAGAGAGTGAGCTGAGTCATTGAGCCACACCCCACAGGGGATAAAAGTGGGTGTGTTGTCGGCTGGAACTTTGTATGGGACAAAGTTTAATCTTACTTCAGGTTTTCTTTGTGAATGATTTTTGTGGTCTGCCTTGTAATTTTCTGTGAGTATCTTTTTATTTGTTATCAGTTTGGACTTGGCAGGCAGAGCGTGTTGAAATGCCAAGGACATTATCAGTTCCAAAGAATTAATTCTGTGAAGTCCGAGCCAGCTTGCCTGCCTGTGTTTGTGTGAGTTTGTACTCTTTCATCTTTGGGAAAGAAGAAAGGTGAGACAGAACATTTTTGTCCCATACCTGACTTAAACCATCTTTTATCTAAGATGGACCAGCAGCAGTAGTTTCAACAACAGCTGCAAGATGAAAATCAAACTCTACAACATCAAGTGGCTCAATTAACAGCCCAACTTGCTTTGCTGCAGGCTCATGCAGCTCCTAGTCCCCCTCCCCATTGGAAATGCCCGGTGACTGTGCCAGATAAGTTTTCTGGGCAGCCTGAGATGTATGAGGCCAGAGGATTTCCCAGATGACTGGGCTTGGGTGGGGTTTGTGATAAGCCTCCTTTCTGGCTTGGCCGCCAGATGGGCCACACCTTTGTTGCTCAAGAACAGCCCGTTATTAACTAATTACCAGGGTTTTTGGCAACACATGCTCCATATGTATGAAGACCCCATACGAGTTCAGACGGCAGGCAGGCGTCTTAAGGATCTTCGACAAGGGAAGCGCCCACTGCAAGAATTTATTTCTGAATTTTGGCTTTTATGCCTGGACTCCAACTGGAATGACGCAGCATTAATGGACGCCTTCCAGGATGGCCTGTCAGATGAGCTGCAGGACGAGTTAATTCGAGTGGAACCGGCCCCAACCCTTGACGCTCTGGTAGTGCAATGCTTACACATCGACGCACGTCTCCAACGGTGAAAGAACCATTGCACCATCCAGGAGCAGCCATCTGCATCTGTACCGCAGCGCCCTGTGCTAACAGCGCCCCGCGTCACCCAACATGTCGTGGAAATGGCCAAGGAACCGATGGAGTTAGGAGCAGTCAGACCTCGCCTGATGGCTCAGGAGTGAATGCAAAGACGCCAAGGGGGTTTGTGCTTGTATTTGGGGGGGCAGGACACTTTGCTATTTTTGTCCTCTAAAGTGAAGTGGGGCGCTCAAGCCTATGCCTGAATCTCGGCATGATCAATCGGGAAATGGGGCAAGCCCGACCTGGGGGGAAACCCTAGGCTGGGCACTTATCAAACACCCTGGGCCCCCTCGGCATCTGATTTTAGACACTTGGGTTTTCTTGGCTAACCAGTCGGGAGGGATTCCAGCGAATGCACTGGTGGACTTGGGGACCACGACTAACTTTATGGACCAGGCCTTTGTGGACCATTTTGATTTCCCCTTGGTTCCAGTAGAGCCTCCGATGAGGGTCGAGACTATTGATGGGTGGGAACTTATTGCAGGACCCATTAAATTCGCCACCCAGCCTTTGCACCTAGTCATTGGAGAACATGAGGAGATCCGCTTTTATGTCACCGTGGACCTCCATTTCCCATTAGTCCTCGGCATGGCTTGGCTTAGGATTCATGATCCTCAGGTAGCATGGTCGTGGAACGCCATTTCTTTTCAGAGTCTGCAGTGCGTGGACCACTTCCATCACACCTGTGCTGGCCAGGACATCACCACCTCTGCTGTCTCCATACTTTCTGAACTGACGGACTTCACGGATGTGTTCAGTGAGAAGGAGGTGGACCGGTTACCTCTGCATCTGCCCTATGATTGCCCAGTGGACCTTCTGCCCAATGTACCA
Source organism: Pseudonaja textilis (assembly GCF_049901715.1). Classification (NCBI taxonomy): domain Eukaryota; kingdom Metazoa; phylum Chordata; class Lepidosauria; order Squamata; family Elapidae; genus Pseudonaja; species Pseudonaja textilis. The sequence continues at coordinate 66,797,624 of NC_142008.1, forward strand.
CTGCCAAAGGGACGTTTGTACTCCATATCCGAGCCCGAGCTGGCTGCACTATGGGACTTTTTGGACAAAAACTTGGCTCGAGGGTTCATCCGGCCTTCGTCGTCCCCCCTCTCAGCCCCAGTCCTCTTTGTCAAGAAAAAAAATGGGAGACTTACGTTTGTGCTGTGATTACAATCGACTAAACGCCATTACGGTGTGGAATAGCTACTCTTTGCCGCTCATTCCGGAGTTGTTGCAGAGATTGAGGGAGGCCACTATCTTCACTAAGCTCGATCTTCGAGGGGCCTATAACCTGGTGCGGATGTGGGAGGGGGACGAATGGAAGACAGCATTTGGCACCCGATACGGCCATTTTGAGTACACTGTGATGCCATTTGGGTTGACCAATGCCCCCGCAGTCTTCCAGCACCTGATGAATGACGTGTTTCAGGATATGTTAGATCGGTTCGTGGTGGTGTACCTGAACGATATTCTGATCTATTCCAGGTCCAGGGACTGCCACCTTCAACACGTTCGTCTAGTCTTGCAACGCCTTCGGGAGCACCAACTTTATGCGAAGCTGGAGAAATGTTTCTTCTTCCAGACTTTCATTGAGTTCCTTGGGCACATCATCTCTCCCAAAGGTATCGCCATGGGCCCACATAAGGTGGAGGCCCCCTCGTGACGTGAAGGACATTCTATGCCTATTGGGGTTCGCTATTACTGGACCTTCATCCCAGGTTTTGCCAAGCTTACAGGTCCAATAACTCAGCTCCTTTGAAAAAAGGTCCCGTTCCAGTGGGCCCGCCCCGCAGCAACAGGCTTTTGAGGCCCTCAAGAATGCTTTCATCGCAGAACCCATCCTGAGACACCCTGATCCGCATCGTCCTTTTGTGGTGGAGACGGATGCGTCCAACGTGGCTATTGGGGCAGTGCTGTTGCAAGCCCCCATGGATAGCGTCACTCTTTTCCCCTGTGCTTATTATTCCCAGAAACTCACTCCTTCTGAATGCAATTACACCATCTGGGAAAAAGAGTTGCTGGCTATCAAAGCTGCATTTGGGGCTTGGCGACATCATCTCAAGGGGGCCCGACAAAAGGTGGAGGTCCGGACGGGGGGACGGAACTGATGTCGCGACGGTACTGCATGCAATCTCGGAGGCTCTGAGATTGCAGCTGATATCTCTGCCTCTGGACGGTCCCAACGGACCTAAACTATCCCGAAGAGATGGTGAAAGTGAAGGGCACATCCTGCTGATCCCAGGGACACCACAAAGTCCCTAGTTGATCCAGGAGAAGCCCTTCTTGCCGGCAGCAGAGAGGCAGCCTCAAAGCTGCTGAAGTTGGGACAGCTCCGATCAGAAGAGACTGGAAAGAGAAAGTGTGTCAGTTTGGTGAGAACTTTTTTTTTTAATCTAAGACTTAAAGGGACACCCTAAGGAAAAGGAAAAATCGTTAAAAGTTTTGACAGAACGGAATAAGCGGCAGTTTTTAAATGGAAACGTCAAAGTAAGGCTTGGTTTTTTATCTTCATTTTTTTTTTCTTACTAGGACTTCTATTGTGATTTAACATTTGCTAACTGGACTGGTCTTTTTCTTATTTATATCTATTTTTTTCTCTTTTTTGACTTTGCAATATTTTAGGTTAGAGGCTCCCTTTAGTTACTTTTCTTTTTTATATATATACTTTTGCTTTCCTTTTTTTTTTAAACTTCTATTACGTTCTGGGAAAGGAGGGGGAAAGTGAGAGTGAAGAAACTTTGTAACACTGCCATCTAGAGGCTTGAAAGTATCTTAGACGAAGCTGGGAAGGCTGAGAAAGAAAGATCAGAGACTCCCTTTCAAGGACATTGCAATGTGATAAGATAGAGGGAAGAGCACGGGACAGTGTTATTTCAGGTGTTCTTCTGGATTTCTATCAACAATTTGAAGCTTGCTTTTGAAGTTGGTGGAGAAGAGAATTATAATAAGAGCATTGGATGATTAAATAAAGTGCAGTGTGCTCTTTTTATTTTTTAAGTCGTGCTACCCCTCCTTACCAGCTTTATTGTATTTCTTTTTTTAAAAAAGCCTTTATTTTGTAATATTTCTATTTTTGCATTTTATTTTAAAGGGAAAGCCTCAAAGTTTTTCTTTCTCTTTTTTTCTTCTTCTTCTCTGGGATTTTTTGCTTTTTCCATCTATACCTTTGGTCTATTTTTATGTCTTTATTTTTCTACTTTTGTGACCCTTCATTTGGATTAAGGTGGTGAAGAACCTGAAGCTCCTTCTTTTTTTTTCTTTTCCACTTAATTATTGATTGGACTAAGGTTTAGAAGAACCTGAAGAAATTTTTCTCTCCCTTCTTTTCCTTTTTTATTTTTAATGGGCTTTTTTCCTTCTATCATTCTTATTTTTTATCTTGGATTATAATTGGCTACTTCATAATTGGATTAAGGTTCAGAAGAACCTGAAGAATTTTCTTTTTCTCTCTACCTCTTTTCTTTTTTATCTTGGATTATAATTGGCTATTTCATAATTGGATTAAGGTTCAGAAGAACCTGAAGATCTTCAATTGCTTAAAATGAGCAGGAAATTTATAGCTTCTGGCCCCTCAACTTCTACTTCCACCTCCCCACCTGGACGACAACGTTCAATCCAGACAATGTTGAATGTATGTCTAGTCCTGCCAAGAATGTAATAAGGGTTAATGGAGAGGCAGTTTCTGTAAGCAACACCAGAATATTTCCTTCCTGCCTTCCTTACAGGATTAGGCTAGTAATTTCTTCTAACAACTGGTTCTCTGAACTGCTTAGAATGTTAGCAACTGGTTCTAGTGAATAGGTGCGAACTGGTAGAATCCCACCCCTGGGAGGGGGGAGAGACTGATGGCTGGGCTTCTTAGAAAAAAGGAGAGATCAAGAGATTGCCCACTTGTGTTCCAGACAGCTGCTCCTTGTGAGAAGAACATAGGATTGAGGATGACTCATAGGTTAACTGCCAGAAGTCACAAGACAGATACCAAGCTTACAGAAGAATCTAGGTACATTGAAATCTCATATTCTCAAGCACATTTGAATTACAAATAGTTAAATGTTAAAAGAGCTCTTCAAAACAGAAGCTTGGTTTTGGCTTGTTTTTTAAAAATGTGACATTTTATTCCAGATTAAAGAAAAGCGTAAACACAATTTTTCAAACAATTTAAAGAATTTAAGACTAATGGCAAAAAACCCCATAATAAGAACTTAACTTTAAAAAAGTTTAAAATGGATAAGGAAGGCAGTAAAATTTGAAGTATTAGGATTTTTACTATTTTTTAAAAAAATAATTAAATAAATAGAATAATAGACAGTCTGTTTAAAGTTCTAGTGGGAAGATGATTAGTGGACTTTGTAAAATAAGGATGAAAGAAATCAGAGACAAACCATTTGAATATAACACTATAGAATGCCAGAATGGATAAAAGATTTAAGGGCCAGAGAAAAACAAAATTAAAAAAGTTGAAATCACCCTTTTATTTTTACTTATCTAACTGATGAAGTGGCTATTATCAGAAAAGTAATGAAACCTACAGAAATCACAACAAAAGGGATTACATATGAGAGATTTCAAAAGGTATTTGAGGATTTGGGAAAGGATATTATAAACAACAATATCCATAACTGCCTATATAAATGCATCATTTAAAAGAGATCTGAAAAAGAACACAAAAATGGAGGTGCACATAATCTTGAAGTATTTACAGGACAACTGAATGAAGTAATTCAAAGTAAATTTGAAAATTTTGGAAAACAAATAAGAGATAATAAGGAGAGGACATTAAGTCAAGAGATGTGAAACTATGAGGACGATGGGCTACTATTAGATTGCAAGAGAAAAGAGTGAATATCTTAGTAAAAACAGTAAGAGCTGTTGAAGCCTCAATTTTTTTTTTACAATGAGTAAAAGAAGATGGAGATGGTGACCAAGTCCTGCAACAATATTTCAATGTGAAAAACCTATAACATTTTATTTTAGACCAAAACAAAATATTTTATAATTCATGAAAAGTGGACAACTGTTGAGGTATTTCCCATTAGGAGAATGAGTGCACTCAGGGAAATGTAGTGAGAGTGATGTTGAGTAACACACGATCAGCATACAGATACACTGAATAGTAAAATTTAGATTTTACTTCCAGTAAACGGGTAAACGAAGTCCAACAAACAGTCCAAATCATACGGTTAAAGCAGTTAATATCAGTCCAGGGATAATCCAAAAAAGAAGTCAAGTATCATTAACAAGGTTCAGTAAATAGAATTTGCTAACACTTGCAAGACTCACAGCAATCCGAAAGAACGATGACCAGGCAATACGGCAAAACAGGGAATGCAAGAAGAAGGAAACCAGGTTTCTGGCTCCATCTTATGGCTGTTGGAGGAACCTCAGCCAATCTCAATTACAGCATTCTCTTAAAGATACAGTATTAAATTACTAACGTGGTTTATATATTGCCAACCCAACTGTTAGGTAACTATCATTCCTAACATTCTCCCCTTTGGGTAGGACAATATATAAAACCTTGCGGTTTAAATCCATATTCCTCACAGCAAGCCTTATGTTTTATAGTGCCTTGGGCTTTCATAAAATGATCAGCAAAGTGATTCTCTGACATGCAGTACTCCAGTGTAATTATTTTACTTTGAACACATTTAGATATCTTAGATCGGTGTGTTTTGGTTTTGTCTTTACAGCGAGATTGGAAGCCATCTGAATTGCTGATTGGTTGTCTTCATATACAACAATAGGTTCCTTTACATTAATTCCCATATGTATCAATAGTTGTTTATAACATACTAAATCCGTACATAATAAGAGACAAACATGAGAATTCAGCCTCCATTGTTGATAAACTTAGATGTTTTTGTCAAATAGATCGCCATCCAATTAACACCTTTCCTAATAACACTACAGTACCTGACGTTGATTTACGTGTAGCTACGTCTGCAGCGGAACTTGCATCGGCATATGCAGTTAAACTTAGTTCATACTTAGGCTCTAAATATAATGCATAATGCAGTGTTTGTTTAAGATATCTCAACACACACTTAGCAGCTTTCCAGTGCCTTTCAGTAGGCTCAGCATTAAACCTGGCTAATTGGTTAACACTATACGCTTTCTCTGGTCTAGACCAATTACTAAGGATAAGCTATCAATTAAGGATTGATAAATGTCTTTATCAAAACTAGGATTTTGCACATTCACTGTTGCTAAACTCCTGGCTCAATGGTGTTTTAGCCGGTTTACAAAGTTCCATTTTAAAATAATTTAGTAATTGGTTAATTTTATCTGCCTGTGAGATTTTGTATCCTCCCCTAGTTTTTAATCTATTTTTAAACCAAGATACTGTTTAATCTCTCCTAAATGTTTGATTTTAAATTTTTTCCTCTAACAGTGAAATAATCTCAGTAGCTTCTTGCTCATTTGTCGTAATTAATGCTATGTCATCAGTGAACAATAGCAACAATGAATCTATACCATCAATTTCCTTTTTGAACAAAAATGGATCAGCCATGCCATCTACAAAACCTATCTTTGTTAATTCCTTAACTATGCACTGGTTCCATTCATAGCCTGATTGCTTCAAGCCATAAAGACTCTTTTTTAATCTGCAGCAATCAGCTTTATTATCAGTTTTTATACCTAAAGGCTTCTTTAAATATATAGTATGTTGCAATGGTGCATGAAGATATTCATGAAGATATCAACATCTAAATGGTTTATTGTGTATTTATTTTTAGCTGCCCACACTAATGCTGCCCATAATGTGATAGCCTTCATCATAGTCATTGGCTGACTGATCAAACCCTTGTGCTACTAACCTGGCTTTATGGGTAACAGTCCCATCCACACCTGTCTTAATTTTATAAATCCATTTACACCCTATGGCATACTTACCTGGTGGTAATCTGGCATTTTCATATACCTCCAAACTTTATAAAGATTTCAGTTCCTTATCCATTGCTTCCTGCCAAGCAGCCTGATCCTTAGAAGGATACAGTTTCAGTTCATTATCGTAAGTAGGAATACTAGCAAACTAGCCTGATATCTGTCTGGTGGTCGTGTTACACGGGTTGAACGTCTAGGTAACTCAGGGCTTACTGGTGTACTCTCCTGTTCCATCTGCTCCTGTTCTTCTTCTTTAATGGCTATTGATGGTTTAACTATCTCATCATTAGGGACTACTTGGGTGTCGATAACTACAGCACTGTTGGATTCCTGTTCTAGTTTATTTCACCCAACATGCTCAAGAAATTTAGCACTAGCGCTACAGTAAATATTAGCTGTGCCTGGAGCCCAGAATCTAAACAATTGATGGTTGGCCTCATAACCTACGAAAAATAATTTCCTAGCTCTATGTTGCCCTTTCAGTTTTACTTGTGAGGGAATATGCACCCATGCTGGAGCTCCAAATGTATGTAGATAAAGTTGGTTTTCTGCCGTGCCAACAAGTGAATGGCAATTCACCAGTTCTTGTGTTCACCACATTGTTTAACACATGGTTGCTACACATTATGACTTCACCCCATAGTGTTTCAAGCAAATCTGAATCAGATAATATACTGTGAGCCATGGCTTGTAATGTTTGCCCTCTTTGTTCTATAAACGAGTTATGTTGTGGCCTTTAAGGTGCAGAACACTTATGCTCGATAACAGCCAATTTTAACATCGTTTGGAATCTATTATTAATAAACTCAGTCCTGTTATCAGTAACTAAAGTGATTACTTTATGTTTCATTTTTCTTTATGCAAACCTTGGCCAATTAAAGAAATGTTGGAATGTTTCTGTTTTGTTTTTCATTAAATAGCAGAAACCATATCGTGAGTAATGATCCATTATAGCAGGCACCTCCTCCCAAACTGGGTTTCTTAGGACCAATTATGTCAGCAAGCACAATCTCTAAAGGTTCTTTGGTCTTAAACCCATTCAGTCTGTTTGCTGGAGTAACCTTGCTTTTCTCTTGACTACGGGCATTACAGTTTAAGTACTTGCTACAGGGTTTTAATTTTACTCCCTCTGACAATTTGACAGTTTGTTTCAGCATTTTGAAATTAATGTGCCCCAGATGTCTATGCAGTAAATGTATACATTTGTCATGTGGCTTAACATTGTTATACATCTGCAACTGGTAATCATGTATAACATAAAAATCATTCTCTAAAGTAGCAGTACACTTTTACCCTCTTTCTTGTTATCTCCCCTAAAGGTTTCTACATTATCAATATTAACTAAAGCCCTTACTGATAACAAATTAAATTTCAGTTTAGGTACATATAACATAGTTAAATGCTCATTAACACATGAACAATATGCAGTACCTTCACCAGATGCTTTCATCTTCCATCCATTTGCCAATGATACATGTTGCTTACTCATAGACATCTTTACAAACCTCTTGATATTTCTAGTAATGCACTGCGATGCTCCACTATCAGCTACCCACAAATCATGGTTTACAGTTGAATTGCTAGACATAGCTAAATTAACATTCTTCTTAGCCTTCTGGTGATTACCAGTATTCTGTCGTTTTCCCTTCTTACAGAATCTAGCTATATGTCCCCTAGCCCCACAAGAAAAACATTTCCTAACAGTATAGGCAGTTGAAAACAAATCCTCTTCTTGTGGTTGTTTTTCTCTCAGTTGGTCTCTTTCCAGCCTTCTTCTTGCCTCTTCTAACAATTGTCCAGTTATGTCAGTCAATGTCAGTTCATTTCTGGTCAGGACTTCCAGTGAAGATACGTAATCATCATAACTTTCATCCAATGAGGAAAGAATGATGTAAACCTGATGCAGCTCTGAAAAAATCAGTTCCTTTTCATGTAGCTCTTGAAAATTTCTTTTCATGAAATTCAAATGAGCTAATATATCTCCACCTTTCAGAAGACATGCTCTAAACAGTTTACGTGTAAGATGTGTGTGCACCTACACTGTCACGAACATAAATCCTCTTCAAATTCTCCCAACACCTAGCAGCAGACTCTTCTCCACAAATATGGACTAGCTGCTGGTCACTCAGTGTTGGTCCAATTATACGAAGAGCTCGTTCGTTGTTCCGTTTAAAGTCAGCTAACTTTTTGGCATCATCCTCATTATTTGGATCCCAAGCATTTACATCTGGTGGATCCTGAACTGCAGCCCATAACCCTTCCCTACGCAGAAGTAGACTGCATTTTATAGACCAGAAAACATTGTTTGTTCCATCCAACTGGGTTATCAGTGATAGACTTGTTGATGGGTCTAGTGCCATTTTTACCAGGACAGTAACCCACAATTAAACAGTAAACAGCTGTCTGTATACAGTACTGTGTATTCACACTAACTCTCAGTTATCTGAGCCTGGTATGGCCTGGGCCCATAACCAGTGTTGAGGTATTCCCCATTAGGAGAATGAGTGCACTCAGGGAAAGAGAGTGATGTTGAATAACACACGATCAGCATACAAATACACTGAATAGTAAAATGTAGGTTTTACTTCCAGTAAACGAGTAAACAAAGTCCAGCAAACAGTCCAAATCATACACGGTTAAAGCAGTTAATATCAGTCCAGGGATGATCCAAAAACGAAGTCAAGTATCATAAACAAATTTCAGTAAACGGAATTTGCTAACAGTTGCAAGACTCACAGCAATCTAAAAGAATGACGATCAGGCAATACAGCAAAACAGGAAATGCAAGAAGAAAACCAGGTTTCTGGCTCCATCTTATGGCCATTGGAGGAACCTCAGCCAATCACAATTACAGCATTCTCTTAAAGATACAGTATTAAATTAATATCTTGGTTTATATATTGCCAGCTCAATTGTTAGGTAACTATCATTCCTAACAACAAAGAGAAGAGTAAAGTTTACATAGAAAAAGTGGAGAGATATCCTGCAATTCATCATTAGATGGCCTAACATTTTTGGAATATACATTAGAATTATTTCATAATAGCTTAACTTCAAAAATCTAAATTAAATTTGAATTTTGAAGATGCAATATTACAACCTCATAGAAAAAATGGAAAGTAACAAATATTTGGCAAGCAAATGATATTATAAGATTACAAATAGTTTTCTCTATCTACAAAATTTTAAGCTTCTTCAATAATTTTAAATTAAGTACATATATCCATATCATCTCAACTCAATAATTTCTTGTAATTTACAACTGACAGCGAGAAATAAAATACACAGTGCATCCTATTAAATACAGAAATATATCATTCAGAAATTTTTTTGACATAAAAGCATTCTAATCATAACAGATGCTAAAATAGATAACAGGTAATCAGAATTGGAAGGGACCTTGTAGGTCATCTAGTCCAACCCTCTGCCCAAGCAGGAAACCCTACACCATTTCTGACAGGTGGCAGTCCAATCTCTTCTTGCAAGTCTCAAGTGATGGCACTCCCACAACTTCCAAGGGCAAGCTGTTCCATTGGTTGATTGTTCTCACTGTCAGAAAGTTTCTCCTTATTTCCAGGTTTAATCTCTCCTTGTTCAGTTTCCATCCATTATTCCTTGTCTGGCGTATAGGCACTTTAGAAAATCGCTTGACCTCTTCCTCCCTGTGGCAGCCCCTCAAATATTGGAAGACTGCTATCATGTCTCCCCTGGTCCTTCTCTTCACCAGACAAGCCAAGCCCAGTTCCTGCAACCGTTCATTGTATGTTTTAGCCTCCAGCCCCTAATCATCCTGGTTGCTCTTCTCTGTACTTTTTCTAGAGTCTCAACATCTTTTTTATAATGTGGTGAAGAAAACTGGATGCAGTACTCTAGGTGTGGTCTTACTAAGGCTTTATAGAGTAGTATTAGTACTTCCCTTGATCTTGATTGTATCCCTCTGTTAATACAACTTAGGATTGCATTAGTTTTTTTGGCTGCTGTTGCACACTGCTGGCTCATATTTAGCTGGTTGTCCACTAAGACTCCAAGATCCCTCTCACAGTTACTGCTATTGAGCCTGATTTCACCCAGTCTATATGTGTACTTTTGATTTTTCTTGCCTAAGTGTAGGACTTTACTTTTCTCTATACTGAATTTCATTTTATTAGATACGGCCCAGTGTCCTAGTCTGTCAAGATCCATCTGGATCTTGAGCCTGTCTTCTTGGGTGTTAGCTATTCCTGCCAGCTTAGTATCATCTGCAAATTTGGTAAGTTCCCCTTCTACTCCCTCATCTAAGTCATTAATGAAGATATTGAAGGGTACTGGGCCTAAGACTGAACCTTGTGGCACTCCACTGCTTACTTCTCCCCATGTAGACTCAGACCCATTAAGGACTACTCGTTGAGTATGGTTGTCAGCCAGTTGTGAGTCCATCTGGTGATGGTGCTATCTGTTCCACTTTTTTCTAGCTTACTAGGAAGTAGGTTGTGGTCTACTTTGTCGAATGCCTTGCTGAAATCTAAATATAATGTGCACAGTATTTTGCTGGCCTACTAATTAATTTAGTCACTGTGTTGAAGAATGAAATAAGATTGGTTTGACATGATCTGTTTTTAACAAACCCATGCTGACTGCTAGTTATTACTTTACTTGTTTCTAGATTTTGGCAGATCTGTTTTTTTATTATCTTTTCCAGTATCTTCCCAGGTATTGATGTTAGGATGATTGGTCTATAGTTTCCTGGGTCTGTTTTTTTTCCTTTTTTGAAGATGGGAACCACATCAGCTCTTTTCCAGTCCTCTGGTAGTTCTCCGGTGCTCCAGGATTTTTGAAAGATATAGTGCAGTGGTTCTGAGATGGCCTCTGCCAGCTCCTTTAAAACTCTGGGATGTAATCCATTAGGCCCTGGTGATTTGTGTTTATCAAGATCAGACAGGTGTTTTCTTACTATTTTTTTGCTTATTTTAACTTTTATTTCTGGTCTGTTTTTTGCAATTATGTTTTTGGTGGGTTGAGCTATAGTTTCTCTTTGCATGAAGACCGATGCAAAGAATGAGTCAAGCAGTTCTGCTTTTTCTCTATTGCCTGTTACTTCCTTGCTATCTTCTCTCTTTAGTGAACCAACTGTTTTCATGATTTTTTTTCTTGTTATTTATATGTTGGAAGAAACTGTACTTGTCCTTTTTTTCTTTCAATTTGTCAGAGAGATCTTTATGCAGATCTTTGTGCAGCTGGTTTCATCTTGGATTTCTTGTTTTTCTTTCTCTGGTATTGTGCTGGTCTGGGGTTCTATGATCATACTTTTTAGAGTGTCCCAAGATTCTTGAGTTGATTTTCCCCTTTAGGATTTTCATCCATGTAATCTTTCCCAAGTTCTCTCTTAGTTTACTGAAATCAGCTCTTTTAAAATTCAAGACTCTGATGTCATTATGTTCTGTTGCTTGTGTTTGTGTTATGTTGAATTCTAGTATGTCATGCTCACTCTCACCCAAGGTTCCTGCAGTTTCAACTCCCTCTATTGCTTCTCCTCTGTTTTTAAGAATTAAGTCCAAGTATGGCTGTCCCTCCCTCTAGTTTCACCCTCTACCTTTTGGACAACGAAGTTGTCAGCTAGGTTAGGAACTTGTTTGATTTCTCACGGTGCAGAATTAGTTTTCCAACTGATATCAGGATAATTGAAGTCTCCCATTACTATTGTTGTGTGTTTCCTGCATATGTTTGTTAGTTGGTTGGCAAAAAGGACATCAATTTTTTCTGCTTGATTGGGTGGCCTATAATATACACCTATGGCCATGTCATTCTTTTTTTCTTTTATATTGACCCATATGCATTCTAGGAGGTTTTCATATTTGGTTTCATGCATTTCTGTAGCAATATAGTGGTCCTTTACAAACAGTGCAATTCCACCTCCTCTTTTATGGGGTCTGTTTTTTTTTAATAGTTTGTATCCTTCTACCAGTATGTTCCAGTCACGGGTTTCATCCCACCAAATTTCTGTTATTCCAACTATATCATATCTACCTTCATCTATTTGTAGTTCGAGTTCACTCTGTTTTTTCCCCAGACTTTGTGCATTTGTATATAGGCACTTGAGATCTTTATGTTTGACACTGTGATTACTGTCTACATAACCTGTGCTGTGCCTGCTGCCCCTACTTTCTTGCCACCTGTTTGATTAATGCACATGATGTGGCACTCACTATTAAATGCTTGGTTTTGGTTGGCATCAAGGTTGATAATCTTACCTGCACAAACATCTATTTTGCATGCTCTGGTATCCTTAATAATTTTAGCTTGCTGAGGACAGAAATGTTCTGAATCCATTAATTCTCTGTCCCCGCTGTTCATTTTAAATGTTTATCCAGGAAATCTGTGAATTTAATGCTAAGTAACTCAGTCCCTTTCTTTGATGGATGCAAACCATCTCTTTTGTACAGTTTTTCATTGGATCAGCTGCAGACATCATGACTAATAAAACCAAAGCCTTCCCTTTTACACCACTCCTTTAACCAAACATTAAACTCTGCTACACGCTGCCCTTTCCCTTTTTGTTCCTTGTATACTGGGAGAACCTCTGAAAAGATAAGCCTACAGCCCATATTACTAAGTTCATACCCCAAGCTGTGGAAGTCTTTCTGAACAGAAAGTACATCCTTCTGGGACAGATCATTTGTACCAAGATGTATAATACCATCAACTATTATACAATAGCCATCATTGCTGGCATTCTTGACTATCTTAAGAATACGCTTCTTGTCGCTGCTGGCAGTGGCACCTGGTAAACACCTGACCTCTTTCAAAACCTCCGTATCCTTTCCTAATTTACATCCCTTACAATAGAGTCCCCAACCAAAAGGTGGTTTCTCTTTTTGGATGCCTTGCACTTCTTGTGTGACGGGTGCATAATAGCTGATTCACACTTTCTCCTTTCCAAAGTAAGTTCTTCTTCTAGGACCATGATCATCGGCTTATCTGAGTTATCGTTATCACAGCTACCTTGACCTGTCACTTTAATGTCCCTATTAAGGTCAGCTAGGGCACTGTATCTGTTATGCTGGGACACAGCAAATATTTTGTGTTTATGGTCCACAGCTCTCACCATGCCAGATCCCATGGTTGTCCATATTGCCCTTTTCCTGTAGGATCTTTGTGGTAGTGGGGGCTGGTGGCATGGCAGCTCAATAGATGGCTGGATTGGGCACCTAATTTCTGCTTAGAGAGCACAGATTAGAGATTCTAGATACGTAATCTGTCCATGTAGACTGGTAATTTTTTTACAAAGAGGACAGTATTCAAGTTTGAAAAGAGTACTGTGAAAGACAGCTGTAAAACAAGTATTACGCTGAACTAAGCCACCCATTTTGAAATAAAATAAACTCACAATCTCAAGCGCACTTACCCTAAATGTATTATTGGTATTCTTGATTCATAGTTATATGATTCTATCTTTCTCCTTTGTATTCACCTTCTGCTTCCTTCACAAGCAGCCAGCAGCTCCTCCCACAACCTCTGGGAATTTGAAATGCAATGGAAGCAATTCAAACTGCCTCTCTCCTTTGTACTCACCCTCTGCTTCCTTCATAAGCAGCCAGCAGCTCCTCCCACAACCTCTGGGAATTTAAAATATTTGAAAATAGTGTTCACTGATTTGATATTTTCAAACTATGTTGAATTTCAACCTTCATCATTCCAGCTGCCGCATGTTAGAAATTAAAATGTTCATGATTTATGGTCATGCACTATTAAGTATATACAATGATTTATAAAATAAATTATCACTCAAGTAACTACAAAAGCACTAGCAAAAATTTAGCCACAGGAATATAAGGTATCCATTCTATATAAGCAATGAAAAATTAAAAATAAGAAAGGATCATAATAAAATTGTGCCAAATAGGACTAAAAGACAGTAAAGAGAAGCAGAAAATGTACTGGATGAAAATATGCATAGGTATTTAAATAAATAAAATCAGCAAGAAGGCTTGAAATTTAATCACGCAAAGAAGAGGAAGTTTGCAAGGTCATAAGCCAATCAAGGTTCTTACCAGGGCTTCATTATCTTCTGCAATTTCTGATATCGTCTACAAAAAATTAAAAAGTTTCAGGTAAGGAGAAACATAAAGACATTGTTTGAATTTAGCTAAGAGTTACTATAAAGTCTAATAAAACACAACCAGTAAAACACATTTGGCAATCATTCAAGTGAAACAGACTCAAATATATAACAATATGAGTTAAAAATACTTGAAAGAAGTGGAAATCAACTCAACAAAGATTTATTGTGGGGAAAATAAATTAAACAAAAAGTGCTGACGTACTGAATTTTTAAGTGCTGAAAATGTTACAAACTTTTAGCAGAATTATCAAGGATAAAAATTTATTCACAACTTTTTATCCCCTTCCATAGCAAAGAGCTACAATGAATGAGCTTTTGGAATTACAGTGATACACAAGTAGATGAAGCTGGGATTTTCAAACTAATGGATTCTTTGAGAAAAAGGGTGCGTATGTATGGGATAGAGAGTATATATGGGATAGAGAGGAGCGTGTGTGTGTGTGTATGTGTGTGTGTGTATGAAAGAGAGAGAGAGAGAAATTCTTAGGGACTGCTAATATGGGTTGACCATTTTTAAGTATAAGGATCCTTTAGTTTTCACTTTCCCCCTACTAATGGTGAAGGTGGCACATTTGTCCAGTCCAAACTTCAATGTGATGATATTCTTGACAGTGTTGATCAGGGATTCTTTTCAGATAATCTTTTCATATAGCTGCAGATGGAGGTGGGATAGCCTGACAGATGTTTTTGATGTTTGTAACCATGGCCTGAGCTATTCAATATTGTTGACAGAGAAATCAGTGCAGTAAGAAACAATTATGAATTTCCTTGAAAGATTCCTCTCTTGATACTAACATCTCCTAGGCTATAACTATTGACCAGCGACAGTGTCTTCTATTGTGCTATATATACTGAGTGCCTTATAATATTTAAATCAAACTAAAATATAAAATATTCCCTTCACCCATCTTACTGCCTCCCTATTTAGTTAGAGTGGATTATTTATATTTTCATTGGTTTATAATATTTTATTCATATTGTGTATTGGTTTGTATAGCTTTATCCTTTTAACATTGTAAGCCTCCCAGAGTTAGCCTATGATAAGATGAGCAGCCAATAAATTGAATAAATAAATAAAAATATAGGTTTATTTTAGAAAATGCTTCCAGATCTTTATGACACTTTTCATTATATCAGATTGGAAGAATAAGTAATCTATTCACTATTTTATATGTTGACCTTCACATGAAGTTAACAAGAGAAATAACATGAATTCATATGACTCTTGCCTGGCGATAGAACAGGCAAGACATAACTTTGCATGTTGCTCTGAAAATTAACATCACATTTGGTCATTTGTAGATAGTGAATGATGACTGATGTTTTAAAATTATCAGGCGAGATGTATTCCAACAATTCAGAGTGTTATTGTGACAAAACTGAATTACTTATAAAAAGCCACATAGTTCAAATAATATAAAAATGCACCATGTTCAATAATTCAGGCAGCATTAACAATTAACCACAAACTTTTGTTCATACTTAATTTTAATATAAGGGGGAAAATAATTGAAAAGCAATGGCAATACAGAACTATGAAATAATAATGAAAAGATGATTGCTCAAGCGTTTGTTTACCACAATATGCTCACTGTTTGGTCCCAATGGGGCTCTGTATTATAGAGCTGGCTTTCTACCAAAAGAACAGCAGTTCCTTTTAGAATTCTCTACACCACAAAACGTAATACTTGCTGAATGTGCAATCTTATATTTGCCAGGAGTCATTTCCAGCTGAGATGAATTTTTCCGAGCTTTGATGAGACAATTCGTTTGTGGCATATCTGGCAAAACCTCTAATTACATAAAAGAAGTGTATTTTCTTTTAAATCCAGTTAGGACAACTTATAGAGAATAAAATATGATTGTACAATTGGTAATAAAGAATCTAAACCCTGCCTCCTGAAAAATTCTGTCTAGATGGATTCACTCTAAAAAGAGGGAGGGAGAGAGAGAGAGAAAAAACATTACAAATATATATATTTAACAACAAGAATATTTACCCAAATATTCAGGCCTTTGGGGGGGCATTTTCAGGGGCATTTTTTGGGCCTAAAACAGCCTGAACATGGCCCAAAAAGCAGCCTGAAAACAGGCCAAAAAATGGTCTGAAAAACAATCTGAAAACAACCCAGAAAACAGCCTATAAAGCAGCCTGTTTAGGGGGGGTGTTTTCAGGACCCTTTTTCAGGCCATTTTCCAGGCTATTTTCAGGGCTATTTCCAAGCCAAAAATGGCCTGAAAAACATCCCAGAAAATAGCACAACATACGACCTGAAAATGGCCAAAAATCCGCCTAAAAATGGCTCCAAAAACAGCTTGAAATGACCCAAAACCAAGCCAAAAATGGGCAGGAGTGAGGCCAGCTAGTGGTGGGATTAGCCCCAATGGGCTGAATCCTACCTCTTCCTTCGCGGCAAGTGGCTGGGAGGAGGATTGGGTACGATGAATGATGTCACCCACTCAGTCAAATGACCAACCAGCCATGCCTATCCAGCAAAGAACCAGTTGTTAAAAAATTTGCAGCCTACCACTGCCAGGAAGCAGCATTATTGAAATCCTCTTCCTTTATCTGCTACAAGGGAAACATAAACTGCAATATCCTTAGCTCTCTGACATCTTAGGGTTAGGGCAGTGGTCCCTGGAAGATAAGTGCCATGCTGGAAGCAGTTTTGGACTGTGAAAGTCCAAAGAACTTCTGGGAAAGGAGGCATAAAAACTCAGTCTTCCACTCCAAGCTCAGTTCTTCCATTATAATGTTAAATGTTGTCATAATAAAAAAAAACATTAAAAAAAATCTAGTATGAATTTGTAAATTACAATCACTTTTCACAGTCTTATCGAGCCTGTGCTTTTCTTCAGAAGTATTATACTATAACTCCCTTCATCCCATTTGATTGGCTAATTTCCACTTTTGAAAAAGTTGCAAACATGAACATTTTGAAGAATTGTATTAATTTATTTTTTAAAATGTACCCTTCCTTCCAAACTTGATTCCAAATATGATCCTTGCAGTTCTCAATGGTAAATTAAAAATGATGCTCATCGGCTTTAGAGATATTCTCAAAATACTTAATCCATAAAATGGGACAATCCTATTTCATCCCTGATAATACTTGAATTACTTATTTCCAAAGTAAAAGTTGCCAAGGCCTAGCATAGCAAAACCATGTTGAAGATGCCAGAGATTTCTCTGTTGGTCCTTTTTAGAGATAGCATAGAAATTAGTTCAACTGTGCAATTCTAAAACTATCATGCATAAACGTTCAACCTACTTCTTCCCAAATACTGTAAAACATTTATTATGCAAAATAAATCCTATTTTTAAATTGACAATAAATAACTTCTATTCTTTGTTGGGATTGAAGGATTGGACAGGTGCCATTGCTAAATCTCAGTGTTCCATGAGTAATTCTCGTACAAGTAAAAGGGATTCATAACTAACAAAGAAAAATATAATGCAGTTTTAACTGTATTTGTATGCCACTGCAGCATGCAGCATCCTTATTTCTGTGTGATTCAGTGACCTTTTAGAAGTCTTTTTCCTGAAGTAATTATGATTTGGAAGGTTTCAGTTCAATTTTGTCAGATTAAGTAGAAGGTGAGCATCTCCCTCAATCCTGATGATGCTGTTTTCATGGGGGGGAGGTGTCAAATTAATTTGTGGGGTCAAATTAATTATGTGACAGGAATAGCTATGAGGTGATGATGTATTTGGCTTGCCCCAAACTGTGTTTAATTTTTAATGGATTGAAGCTATTGGAAACTTGGTTGGAAAAGCTATTTTATCTTTTTTTGTCTTCATAATGTGGATTGTATTAATTAGAATATGTAAAAATGTGTAACTACATATTATAAAAGTATATCTAGACATTGTTGTCTAAATTAAATAAGTAAAAGGGCTATTTTAATTTGCATATAGTTTTCTATTTCTTAATGCAAAATTTAAAATTTTCAAATTGTGAGTGATATATGAAACAATATTAGTATGTCACAATGAATTTAAGAAATTGCTTCCCAAAGAGAACTTGCCTTGTTAAATTATTTATTTTTCTGACCTAACATAGTCTAGTCAAGCCAACCTAGAAGGTAGGTAATTTATTCCATGTCAATGTGATTAAATTACTTAGTTCCAAAGCAGAAATCATGTAGAATAAATTTCACCCAGTAATATCATTTTCAACAGACTTATCCATCACTTCATAAAACTCATTATTTAGACGTTGTCTTCTTATTAGAAAACTTCACAGTATCACAGAGTTTGGGCTCTTCTAGGAACATTTAATATTTGGTTTTCTAGATTATGAAAATAAAACTTTGGGACTGGGTTCAGATTAAGTTAGCCACAACTTTGGTTCATTTCAATGTAATAAAGTCCCAGTTATTTTAAAGACTACTAAGGTCAGTTTCAGTAGCATCTAATCTATATTCAAGAAACTTACATGACTTTACTAATAGAAATTTTGGGTTTCTGTTAAGCTCAATGTCAGGATTTTCTATAGTAGGTTACAATCATAAATAAGACTGCTTTTGGGGAAACAAGCTATCAAAAATTTGTAGTGTAGTCCCATTATTTTCAAATGGACAGGAATGTGTAGTTTAATGAAACGAAGGATTAAGAGTGAGATCGTCTTCCAATATCTATGGGGTTACCACAACGAAAAGGAGGTCAATTTCCATTCTCAAAGCACCTGAAAGCAGGACAAGAAGCAATGGATGCAAACTAATCAAGGAGAGAACCGATCTAGAACTAAGGAGAAATTTTCTGACAATGAGAACAATTAGTCAGTGGAACAACTTGCCTCCAGAAGTTGTGGATGCCACTGGAGATTTTAAAGAAGACATTGGACAGCTTTCTGTCCAGAATAGCATAGGGTCTTCTGTTTGAGCTAGGGTTGGATTAGTAGATCTCTATGGTCCTTCCAACTCTGTTCTTCTTAGTTTCTTGATAAATCAATTATCTTAAATTTCACCAAAGTACCAATTCTTTCTAACATATTTCACTTACATATTTAATTGGTTTCAATAGAACGAGGGATCAGGTCACTCAGTTTTCAAAATATGGTCCAATGAATAAATTTGCAAAGCTTACCTTAAGATAATTATGAAAAATGTACAAAAAACGGTAGTAGAGTTACAACAGAATACTTACTCAGTGCCACTTTCAACCATTTGTGTTAAGAGTGAAATCCCATCTAGATTGATAAATTCTTGGGCAAATGTTACATCACGTGAGTAACTGGCTAAATCTTTCAGTGCTTCCAACTTGGCATCCATACTAGAAGATTGAATCCTCTCATGGAGCTGAAGAGCATTTTGGGTCTTACCAAAAACAGAACATTTAATAAAAAAAGACATCAGAGAAAGAGAAAGAGAAAAAAGAAAATGGAACTTAATTTAAAGTGTCATCAATTAAACAATATATCTGAGGAAAGGTTTGATGATTATTAATTTAAATCAATACTAAATCTATAATCACATTTTGTGAAATATGTATGTATGTATGTATCGTATTCAGCTTTGTTGGGGTATTTTCCCACGTCGTTATAGTTGTGCTTTTAAAGTTGTAGCGACGTTTCGGCAGAGTCTCATCTGCCATCATCAGGCTTCTGTATTGTGTTCGTCTGTGAGTCAGGCTTTCACAGCCTGTTTCTGTTTTAAATTTGGTGCTAGCCTATATA
The DNA here is from genome assembly GCF_049901715.1 of Pseudonaja textilis. NCBI lineage: Eukaryota > Metazoa > Chordata > Lepidosauria > Squamata > Elapidae > Pseudonaja > Pseudonaja textilis. The sequence continues at coordinate 66,817,286 of NC_142008.1, forward strand.
TATAGTTTTTCCAGATGGATCCACATAATTCAACTGCATGTCTATGTAGCTGTATGCATACAGCTACAATTCAACCCCCCCCCCCATATTATACCTATAAAATGCATCAGATTCCATTCACAAAACATCAGCACAGCATACATTTCCATCATGCTCTCATGTATTCAGAAGCCTCTATTCCAAATTTAATAACACACACATGTTCATCTTCTCTCTTAAGGGGGGAAATTGAGATGAGAAACTATACACACACACACACACACACACAAACTGATTTTTAAGAAGTATTCAAATATTAATTTAACAATCTAAAATTAACAGTTTGTAGAAACAGCAAAAAAGTGAGACAATTTTTTAAAAATGCAACCAAATCCTATGTTATATTCATAATATTACATTTATAATCAGATGTTAACACTTCAGTAAACTTTATTACAGCATTAAAATATATAATTTACCAACTGCAGAATAACTGAATACTGATATTAAAAATAAAAAATTTACCATAAAATACATTTTTGTTGCCCTGCTCCACAATAGGCTATAAAATAATAAAAAACTATATAAATGAACTTGTCCTCATTGAGTATGTGGGGATTTCAGATGAGAGAAAGAGGCAATATATCTCTGGTCTTACTTAGTTCCTTTAGGGCAGAGATGTGTTTGTGAGAATGTTTGGGTCTCAGATACCATAAAGATTCAAGAATTTATTCTGCTTCCTTAGACTGAAGTGGTGAAAAGAACAGTTTTACTATGAAGTGTTTATGTTTTGCCAGGTTGCCCAGACTACCATATATTTTGCTGAATACTTTTTCATTTTTTTCACAAGATATATTCCATTCTATCACTGGCCATATAAGCCATTCACATTATGTATATATTTTCAGATATTCTAAATCTAAGATTTAATTTGCTATTGGAAATCATATCTGGAATGCAATGAATGGATCATTGAGACAGACACGAAAGGTTAATTTAAGTTCACACACAAACACACACACACAGATATGGATAATTTTCTTGTTACACTTGTTAAATGAATCATTGCAGTTGTTAAATTAATAACATGGTTGTTGAGTGAAATCAGCCTTCTCCATTGACTTTGTTTATCAGAAAATCGTAAAGGCAATCACATGATCCCAAGACACTGCAATTGTCATAAATACGAGTCAGCTGCCAAGCATCTGAATTTTGATCACATGACCATGGTGATGCTTCAGCAAGTCAAAAGTGTGAAAAATGGTCTTAAAGTCACAGTTTTTCAGTCACACTGTAATTTTGAATGGTCACTAAACAATCTGTTGTTAGTTAAGGACTATCCATATAACCTAAAATTCCCAACTCTGTGGAAAATCTGAGATGAATATATTACAATGTTATAAAAACTCTTTGTTAATAAGTAATGCCTTTAAAATCTCTGAAAAATCACAAAAGGAATATACTTTAGCAAAATCAACCAAATCGTAATATATACACATGCCTTTACTCTCTGTCAACTTGTGAAACATTCCTGGCCTGCTCATGAATTAATTAGGTCATCTGACAGAAACCTGATACTCTCATTCCATGATAGTCTCTAGTACTCTGATAAAATCAGCTTTGAGCACCTTGGAGAAAGCTTTCATATAGGCTAAAAAACTTTAGTATTATTAAACATCTTATAAAAATAAACTTGTGTAATGTAAAAGAAATCTAAAAAATATCCTATTCAGTAAAAAAATAAATTCACATGCTAAAAAGTATTAAATACATTCCATAGAATTAAAAATTAAAAATCTGAGTTGTTCAAAAATGAAAACATTGCAGATTAAACAGACTCCATAAGAAATGTTAAACTATACACAGTATTTCCATTGGTAATTTCATACTGCTTAAATATAATTTACCATACAGTAGTAAACTAGTTCTTTGAAAGAATTAGAAATAGGTTGTGGTTAAATATGTTCCAAGAATTGGATTTCTCTATTTATAAAGAGTCTTGGATATATAACACCTAAACTTTTGTAACAAAGCAGATTATATAGATAGAATTCTTTATTGGCCAAGTGTGATTGGACACACAAGGAATTTGTTTTGGTGCAAATGCTCTCAGTGTGCATAAAAGAATAGATACATTCATCAAGAGTCAAGAATCATAAGGTACAAAACTTAATAGTTATAGGGTACAATAAAAAATCAAATCATACTAGGAAACAGTCAATATAAATCATAAGGATACAAGCGACAAAGTTAGTCATACAATCCCAAGTGGAGAGGATGGGTGATGAGAAGATTAATAGTAATAGTAGTGCAGACTTTGTAAATAGCTGAACAGTGTTGAGGGAATTATTTGTTCAGCAGAGTGATGGTGTTCAGGAAAAAATATCCTTGTGTCTAGTTAGTGCTCTATAGCGTCGTTTTGAGGGTAGGAGTTGAAACAGTTTGTGTTCAGGATGTGAGGGGTCTGTAAACATTTTCAGAGCCCTTTTTTTTACTTGTGCAGTCTACAGGTCCTCAATTGAAGGAAGTTAGTAGTAATTGTTTTTTCTGCAGTCCTAATTATCCTCTGAAGTCTGTGTCTGTCCTGTTGGGTTGCAGAACCAAACCAGACAGTTATAGAGGTGCAGATGAGAGACTCAATAATTCCTCTGTAGAACTGTATCAGCAGCTCCTTGGGCAGTTTGAGCTTTCTGAGTTGGCTCAGAAAGAACATTCTTTATTGTGCTTTTTTTTGACGTTTTTGATGTTAGGTGTCCATTTTAGGTCTTGTGATAAGATAGAACCTATAAATTTGAAGGTCTCTATTGATAATGTGTTGTCTAGTATTGTAAGAAGTGGTAGTATGGGAGGGTTTCTTCTAAAGTCTACCACCATTTCTACGGCTTTGAGTGTGTTCAGTTCCAGATTGTTTTGGTTACACCACGAAGCAAGTTGTACAACCTCCTGTCTGTATGTGGATTCATTGTTTTCTCGAATGAGACCAATCACTGTTGTATCATCTGCAAATTTCAGTATTTTAACAAATGGATCATATGAGGTGCAGTCATTTATATATAGGGAGAAGAGAAGTGGGGAAAGCACACAACCTTGGGGTGGGGCTGTGCTAATTATACAGGTATCAGATGTGATTCTGCCTAGCTTAACCTGTTGCTTCCTGTCTGTTAGGAAGTTTATGATCCACTTACAAGTGTGTTCAGGTACTGCTAACTGGTTTAGTTTAGTTAAAAGAATGTCTGGAATGATGGTTTTGTATGCTGAATGGAAGACTACAAAGAGGACCCTTGCATAGGTATATATTCCTGGAAGGATGTGTACAGACTCTAAAACAGGGGTGTCAAACTCAAGGCCCACGGATCAGATCCAGCACCTGTGGGTGCTTAATTCTGGCCCACAGGGTAGGTATGGAAAGGGCAAAGGACCAGCTCACAGTGCCCCTGCCAGCAAAAACAGAGCCCCATTTTTGGCCTGCACAGCCCCCTGCAATTCTCCGCCAGTGAAAACGGAGCTCAGGGGGACTGCATGCAGCCCTCATAGGCTCTATTTTCATTGGCAGAGAGCTAAAAAAACAAAGTAAAAGCAAAACAAAACAAAAGGAGAAATGTTTTAGAGTGGCAATGGGTTTCAGGAGGCTGTCTAGGCCAAAAATGTGGCTGGCAGAGGGCTTCGGGAGGCTGTCTAGTCCAAAAACAGGACTGGGAAAGGGTTTCAGGAGGCCGTCCAGGCCAAAAACAGTATGGCAAACAGCATCAGGAGCCCATCCAGGCTGAAATTGGGTCTGGCAGAGGGCTTCAGGAGGCCATTCAGGTCAAAGACAGGGCCTGGGGGGGGGGGGCTGTATGTCCCTGAGCTCTGGTTTTGCTGGCAGAGGGCTACCAAAACAAACTAAAAGCAAAACAAATCAAAAGGAGAAATGTCTCCCATTTTGCATTTGAGCATCCAAAAAGGGATAGAAAAGGAGAAAGGTGTTGGAAGAAATGTCCATCTAACAGATAACAGATAGATAACAGATAATCAGAGTTGGAAGGGACCTTGTGTTATGTCCCTGGACCTTGAAGAAGTTCCCACCCAGGTCCGTTCACGCTGCAGGGGCGGCTGCCCCTTCTCATTGGCTGGGTTTCCCCAGCAGCCTGCTATAAAAGCAGGCTGCTGGGTCCAGCCCACTCGCTGTTCGCTGCGAGCCAGTTCCAGGCTGAGCAAGCACGTTCAGTCCTTGTAAATAAACCTTGTTGCACTAAGCCCTGGTTCAGCCTCTTATTTCCCATACTTAATACTGGCGACGAGGTGGGATGGCTACCAGAGGCAAGCTGCAACGCTGAATCACTAAAACGCTGATCCGCAGCCCAGAGAGAGCGATCAGCCAAAATAAGGGCAAAGCGCTGACCGCAACCCAGAAGAGCGATCAGCCCGAAATGAGAACGAACGCTGAATCACTAAAGCGCTGATCCGCAGCCCAGAGAGAGCGATCAGCCAAAATAAGACAACGCTGATCGCAACCCAGAGAGCGATCAGCCCGAAATGAGAACGAGCGCTGATCCGCAACCCAGAGAGAAAGCGACCAGCAAACAAGCTAGTGAAAGTGAGAAGCGCCTGTAGCCGCTCGTTAGCATAAGCTACAGAGGAAGTGTGGCGCTGCGAGCCGCAGCCGCTCGTGCCGTTTAGGCGCGAAATTCAAACAGCTGTCAGCTGAGTCACATTCAAATACAACACAGCGTTGTATTACGAAATCGCTAACACCCACACAGGCGCGAATTTCAAAAACGCTGCCAATGACCATTGCAGTCTAAACACCTTCTGATCCCCAGAGAGAGAAGGGAATTGCGAAATTTCCCCAGAGCTGAAGTCACTTGCCTAGCACAGGCACTAAACCTCTACTGCTACCCCAGAGAGAGAGCACTTGCCTAGCACAGGCACTAAACCTCTACTGCTACCCAGAGAGAGCATTTTCCCCAACAGGTTAACCAGTAGACCCACAACATGAACTCCAATCCAGCCTTCCCAGCGTTCAAGCCGGATGAGGAGAAGTGGGAATCATACAAGAATCGGTTTAATCATTACATCGGCGCCATCGGATTGGCTGATGCAGGGAACACCGAAAGAAAGCATATTTCCTGACCTACTGTGGAGCCATCGTCTTCGATACTGCCACAGCTCTTGTGGCTCCACGTGAGTTAAAGAATGTCCCCTGGACAGAACTGTTAGAAATCCTTACTAACCACTATTCTCCTAGACCTTCACAGATTGCCAGGACGTTTCACCTTCAGAATGAGGAAGCAGGGGACAAAGAGAGCATCAATCAGTACATGGCTGCTCTCAGGACTGCAGCACTCCATTGTGGGTTTGGCACCTATCTTGATGACATGCTCCTAGACCAGCTGGTCTGCGGGGTCAAGGACCTGCACCTACAAAGGCGGCTGCTCGCCAAAAAGACCTTAACCTCGCTCAAGCCATCGAGGAAGCCCTGGCAGAGGAGCTGGCATCTCATTCAGCCACCGAGATCCAAGGTCCTGTCACCAAGCAAACAGCAGTTCCCGTCCACTCAGAAGAGGTGGTCAACGAGGAAGACCCAAATGACGAGGCCGACATTCACCGCCTCACAAACGCCAGGCGCCCACAGGTAGGAACCAGACAAGATAACACCGGGCCATCCAAGCACATCACCCTGTGCCTTTCCTGTGGTGGACCTCACCTGAGGACCACATGCAAATTCAAAGGAGCCACTTGCAACAACTGCCATAAGAAGGGGCACATTGCAAGAGTATGCCAAGCCTCACACAACGCAGCACAAAGGGCATCTTCATTTGCACATGCCGGGCCCCAAAGGCAAGTATTAAACTGTCGCACACACCTCCGCGCTAATCACACTTGCTATTCTATTAGTAAAATCTCTCTTTCCGTCTTGTTAGAAGGTAAACCTTGCAACATGGAGGTTGACACGGGGTCAGCGCTCTCCATTATTTCCTGGAACACCCTCAAGGAGCTTCAACCCAGCCTATCAAGAAACCGACTCCAGAAGTGTCAGCTTAGCCTAAAGGACTACCAGGGGAAGACCATTCCTGTAATCGGCAGAGGCAAGTTTTTTGTTAATTTTAAAACCTTTAAGGGCCACCTACCTCTAGTGGTAGTGAGCGGCAACCTCCCTACACTTTTGGGACTTGATTGGTTTCCCCACCTCGGTTTAGGGCTAACAGGAGTCCATGCTACCTCAACCTCTGACACAGACTCCCTGTTTGCTGATTACGCAGATGTATTCAGTGATGAGTTAGGGTGTTATAACGGCACCCCTATCTCATTTTCAGTCGATCCCCAGGCAGTCCCAATTCGGTTAAAACCTCGTAGAGTTCCATTCGCCATTCGGCCTAAATTAGACCTTGAATTAGATAAATTACTAAAACAAGGGATCCTGGAGCCTACAGACTTCGCCAAATGGGAGACGCCCATCGTCACACCCCTCAAAAAGATGGTAGCCTGAGAATTTGCTCAGACTACAAGACCACAATCAATAAATTCTTGCAAGTTAGCGCTTACCCAGTACCTGTCATTCAGCATTTATTACATACTTTTGAACCTGGCACTATCTTTGCCAAATTGGACATGTCTCAAGCATATCAACAGTTCCCTGTTGATGACCAAGCGGCAGAACTTCAGACCATTGTCACCCACAGGGGTGCCTTCCGGTGCAAGCGTCTCCAGTTTGGCGTAAGTGTTGCCCCAGGCATTTTTCAATCCCTCATGGAGCGGATTTTACAGGGCCTTCCTGGAGTAGTACCCTACTTCGATGACATCTTAGTCTCGGCCAGGAACAGACCCCAACTCTTCCAGAGAGTTCGAGCAGTCCTGGAGAGTTCAGGCAGCATGGCCTCAAGTTAAAAAAAGAAAAATGTGCCATTGCCACTAGACAGATGGACTTTCTGGGTTATAAAATTGACGCCTCAGGCATTCACCCCCTGGAGTCCAAGGTTAAGGCAATACACGAGGCACCCACTCCAACCTCCAAAGCGGAACTGCAGGCCTTTTTGGGGCTCTTGAACTTTTGCGTCGTTCCTGCCCCATAAAGCCTCTGTGGCAGAACCCCTCCATAGACTTCTGGATAAAAAACGGTTTGGCATTGGGGACACAAAGAAGACTCCGCTTTCCGCGCAGTCAAGTCGCTACTCACATCAGAGGCAGTGCTTATCCAGTTTGACCCCAACTTTCCATTAGTACTGGCAGCAGACGCATCTCCCTTCGGAATTGGGGCAGTCTTAAGCCACAGGCTCCCCAACGGCTCCGAGGCCCCTATCGCTTTTTTTCCAGGACGCTCTCTGCAACAGAGCGCAATTACAGTCAGATCGATAAAGAAGCCTTGGCAGCTGTTGCAGCGGTGAAGAAATTTCACGAATTTCTCTTTGGCCACTTTTTCGAGCTAGTCACGGACCACAAACCGCTCTTAGGGTTACTAGCAGGTGACAAGCAGACCCCTCAAATACTGTCCCCAGAATGACCAGATGGACCCTTTTCCTAGCAGCATACTCGTATAGACTCGTGCACCGCCCAGGTAAAACATTGTCCCACGCAGATGCTCTCAGCCGCTGCCCCCTGCCTGCCCCAGCTGAAGACCCTGCCCCGGTCAACGCCATTTTTGAAGTCACCCAACTGGACCTCCCAATCACTGCCCTTGATATTGCCTATAAATCCAAAGCGGACAAAACGATCGCCCAGGTACTGGACTGGGTGAGGAGGGGGTGGCCGGGCAGTGACATTGAAGCTAAATTCACTCCATTTAAGACCCGCTCACAGGAACTGTCGAGCTTACAGGGCTGCCTGCTGTGGGGCACTCGAGTGGTCATCCCGACATCTCTGCGCACCCGAGTGCTGGAGGCGTTGCACGAGGGCCACCCGGGCATCGTCAGAATGAAGGCGTTGGCGCGAAGCTACATTTGGTGGCCCGGCCTCGACGAGGACATCAACAAATGGGTAAGCTCCTGCCATCCCTGCCAGGTTTCCCGTCCATCTCCTCCAATTGCCACCCCCACCAAGTGGGAAAGTGCCAACGCACCCTGGTCCAGGATTCACATCGATCTCGCGGGCCCATTGCATGGCAAAATGTTCCTCGTGGTCGTAGACTCTTACTCAAAGTGGATTGATGTGGCACAACTATCCACGACCACTTCACAAGCAGTCATCAAGGCATTGACTCGCCTGTTCGTTACGCACGGTCTACCAGACTCCATTGTTTCCGACAATGGTCCCCAATTCGCGTCAACCGAATTCAGTCGTTTTACGGCCAACCTGGGCATTCGTCACATCTTCACGGCCCCCTTTCATCCTGCCAGTAACGGGCTGGCAGAGAGAGCTGTTAGGACCACTAAAGAAGCCCTGGCCAGGTTCAACAAGGATGACTGGCACCACAAACTATCCTGTTTCCTGTTAAGCCAGCATTCAACCCCTTGCACGGTAACCAACAAGTCCCCGGCCGAGCTTCTGATGGGCAGACGCCTGCGAACTGTATTGGACAGGCTTCACCCACATTACTGCCCTGACTCTCCTCTCGCTTCCACATCGGGGAGTAGGCATTTTGTCTTGCAGGAACCCGTGTTCGCGAGAAACTTCGCTGGCGACCCATTGTGGATCCCGGAGAAATCGTAGCCATCACAGGACCCAGATCATACCGGGTTAAGCTGGAAGATGGCCGGGTCTGGAGGCGACATCTGGACCAGCTTCGGAGACGCCAGGGCACCCTCGTCAGCCGCGACTCGTGGGCACAGACCGGTGAGAGTCCGCTGCAACTACCACACAGCAACTTCTACCCCGATGACCTGCTAACACCTTCAGCCGGACCAGAGAATCCAAATGCTGACTGCGGCGACCTAGCGTCCAACCCATCCGAGCCAGACGGCGTGAGGACACTCCCAGCATCCAGCCCTTCTAGCCCCGGGCCTGCTCCGACCGAGGGTGGTACTCGGGACTCATCATCGAGCCAACAGTCACCGACGGACTCTGATCCACCAAACAGCACACCAGAGTTGCGCCGCTCTGGACGTCAGCACAAACCTCCCGTATACCTCAAGGACTATGCGTGTTCGCATCTGGGGGAAGGGGTGTTATGTCCCTGGACCTTGAAGAAGTTCCCACCCAGGTCCGTTCACGCTGCAGGGCGGCTGCCCCTTCTCATTGGCTGGGTTTCCCCAGCAGCCTGCTATAAAAGCAGGCTGCTGGGTCCAGCCCTTTCGCTGTTCGCTGCGAGCCAGTTCCAGGCTGAGCAAGCACGTTCAGTCCTTGTAAATAAACCTTGTTGCACTAAGCCCTGGTTCAGCCTCTTATTTCCCATACTTAATACCTTGTAGGTCATCTAGTCTAACCCCCCACCCAAGCAGGAGACCCTACACCATTTCTGACAGGTGGTTTTTGGTAGGTTGAACTATAGTTTCTTTTTGTATGAAGACCAATGCAAAGAATCTGCTTTCTCTCCTTTCTCTCTGTTGCCTGTTACTTCCTTGCCATCTTCTCTCTTTAGTGGACTGACTGTTTCCTTGATTTTTTTCTTTTTATATATTGGAAGAAACTTTTTTATTATCTTTGACTTTTGTGCAAGTCTTTGCTCATTCTGAGCCTTTGCTATCCTGACTTCATCTTTGCAGATTCTGGCTATCTGCTGATATTCTAACTTAGTTGTATGTCCTTCTTTCCATTTTTTGTACTTGTCCTTTTTTTCTTTCAATTTTCCAGAGAGATCTTTGTGCAGCCATACTGGTTTAATCTTACATTTCTTGTTTGTCTATCTCGGTGGCATTGTGCTGGTCTTGGGCTTCTGTGATCATACTTTTCAGAGTTTCCCAAGATTCGTGAGTTGATTTCCCCTTTAGGATTTTCATCCATGGAATCTTTCCCAAGTTCTCTCTGACTTTATTGAAATCAGCTCTTCTAAAATCCAAGACTATGGTATCATTATGTTCTGTTGCTTGTGTTTGTGTTATGTTGAATTCTAGTATGACATGGTCACTCTCACCCAAGGTTCGTGCAGTTTCAACTCCCTCTATCGCTTCTTCTCTGTAAGAATTAAGTCCAGTATGGCTGTCCCTCTAGTTTCACAGTTTGGCTGTCCAGTATGGCTGTTCCTCTAATTTGGACAACAAAGTTGTCAGCTGGGTAGGAACTTGTTTGATTTATCACGGTGCAGAATTAAGTTTTCCAATTGATATCAGGGTAATTGAAGTCTCCCATTACTATTGTTGTGTGTTTCCTGCATATGTTTGTTAGTTGGTTGGCAAAAAGGACATCTATTTTTTCTGCTTGATTGGGTGGCCTATAATATACATTTATGGCCATGTCATTCTTTTTTTCTTTTATATTGACCCATAAGCATTCTAGGAGGTTTTCATATTTGGTTTCATGCATTTCTGTAGCAATATAGTGGTCCTTTACAAACAGTGCAACTCCACCTCCTCTTTTATGGGGTTTGTTTTTTTTTTTGAATAGTTTGTATCCTTCTACCAGTATATTCCAGTCATGGGTTTCATCCCACCAAGTTTCTGTTATTCCAACTATATCATATCTACCTTCATCTATTTGTAGTTCGAGTTCACTCTGTTTTTCTCCCAGACGTGGTGCATTTGTATATAGGCACTTGAGATCTTTATGTTTGACACTGTGATTACTGACTACATAACCTGTGCTGTGCCTGCCTGCCCCTACTTTCTTGCCACCTGTTTGATTAATGCACATGATGTGGCACTCACTGTTAAATGCTTGGTTTTGGTTGGCATCAAGGTTAATAATCTTACCTGCACAAACATCTATTTTGCATGCTCTGGTATCCTTATTAATTTTGGGTTCCTGGGGACAGAAATGTTTTGTATCCATTAATTCTCTGTCCCCGCTGTTCATTTTAAATGTTTATCCAGGAAATCTGTGAATTTAACGCCAAGTAACTCAGTCCCTTTCTCTGATGGATGCAAACCATTTCTTTTGTACAGTTTTTCATTGGATCAGCTGCAGACATCATGACTAATAAAACCAAAACCTTCCCTTTTACACCACTCCTTTAGCCACACATTAAACTCCGCTACACGCTGTCCTTTCCCTTTTTGTTCCTTGCATATTGGTAGAACCTCTGTAAAGATAAGCCTACAGACCATATTACTAAGTTCATACCCCAAGCTGTGGAAGTCTTTCTGAACAGAAAGTACATTCTTCTGGGACACATCATTTGTACCAAGATGTATCCTAGCATCAACAGTTCTTACTGGCATTCTTGACTATCTTAAGAATGCGCCTTTTGTCTCTGCTGGCAGTAGCACCTGGCAGACCCCTGGCCTCTTTCAAAACCTCCGTATCCTTTCCTAAATTTACATCCCTTACAATTGAGTCCCCAACCAGAAGGTGGCTTCTCTTTTTGGATGCCTTGCTCTTCTTGTGTGACTGGTGCGTAATACCTTATTCACACTTTCCAAAGTAAGTTCTTCTTCTAGGACCATGATCCCCAGCTTATTTGAGTTATTGTTATCACAACTACCTTGACCTGTCACTTTAGTGTCCCTATTAAGGTCAGCTAGGGCACTGTATCTGTTATGCTGGGACACAGCAAATATTTTGTGTTTATGGTCCACAGCTCTCACCATGCCAGATCCCATAGTTGTCCATATTGCCCTTTTCCTGTAGGATCTTTGTGGTAGTGGGGGCTGGTGGCATGGCAGCTCAATAGATGGCTGGATTGGGCGCCTAATTTCTGCTTAGAGAGCACAGATTAGAGATTCTAGATAGGTAATCTGTCCATGTAGACTGGTAATTTTTTTACAAAGAGGACAGTATCCAAATTTGAAAAGAGTACTGTGAAAGACAGCTGTTAAGCAAGTATTACACTTACTAAGCCAGCCATTTTGAAATAAAATAAAATCACAATCTCAATCATTACCCTAAATGTTTTATTGCTATTTTAGGTTTATAGTTATATGATTCACGCGCCGTTAGGTATTAGCTATCTTTCTCCTTTGTACTCATCCTCTGCCTCTTCACAAGCAGCCAGCAGCTCCTCCCACCAACCTCTTGGAATTTGAAATGCAATGGAAGCAATTCAAACTGCTTTTCTCCTTTGTACTCACCCTTTGCCTCTTCACAAGCAGCCAGCAGCTTCTCCCAGAAAACTCTTGGAATTTGAAATGCAAACTAGGCTCAGTCCCAAGTGGGGAGAAAGACACTGGAAACATGGAGGTGCTTGGAAGGATGGTTTATGGAGTAGAACCATTAAGCACATGGTCGTGGTGCAGCTGAACATATGGAATAGATAGTGAGTGTTATTTATACCCTCTCTTGGGCCTTGCCCTAGAGCTTCCTGTTCCTGTTCAAGAAATGTATCCTATTGGTTGCTGTAGGGGTCATGTGCAAATCCTAGAAATTTGTCTAAATTAAGCCTGGTTGAACTGTGCTGGGTGATGTAATATCCCCAGGTGCCATGTGGTGAGCTCTGCTGCTAGATGGATAGAGGGCTAATCCTTTTATATCCTGGAGGGTCATGTCTTAATTCCATCACCCTGGAGCTGGAGGCCTTTTGTCTTCTAGATAGGATGGCCCAGTCTTTCTGGGGCTATTAACAAAGGTGGGGGGCTGCTTTCCAAGAGCATGTTTCTCCTTTTCTCATTCAGAGAGGTATAATATTCTGCTTTTTAAATATTTCCTAAAATTTCATTGAGGGCCACATCAGGGTTGTGTTTGACCTTGGGGGGCTGGGGTGGGCATGTCCAGGATAAGTGTGGCCATCTTGAAGTATTGGGGTGCCTGTAGTGGCCTGAGGGCTCTGCCAGTGAAAATGGGCTCCTGAGCTCCGTTTTTGGCTGTGACAGCCTCCTGCAATCCTCTGTCAGCAAAAACAGAGCTCAGGAGGGCCAGCTGTGACCCTCACATGCTCTGTTTTTGCTGGCAGAAGCACTGTGGGCCAGTCCTTCCTTGTTTCCAGGGTAGACCCATGGGCCAGATCTAAGCACCCTACAGGTCAGATCTGGCCCCTGGGCCTTGAGTTTGAGATCCCTGATCTAACTTAACTATTTAAAGAATAAAGGAAGTTTCAGAATGCTTTGGAGTATGCTTCAAATGTGTATCTTCAACACTATCTTGTGATATAGTGTAATTAAATGCAACAGTATACTTTATAGTATGTTACCCTGCTATTTTTATGGGTTGCAGCCATGTGGCTAATCCATCACAACCAAAAAGACAAGTGATAATGTGGTGTCTAATTTATCAAATTATACTGTCAACGAACCAAAGGGATCTGATTCATGCTATCATTTCACCCAAAGTCCTCCAATAAAATCACCTATAAATATTTGCAATAAACATTTATTTCATTGTTAGCTTCTCTTTACAGATCAACTTCTTCTGTAGTTTTTATTTCCAATAACCCTGTTTGTAGAAAACCTGAAAAAATCCAAGCAGGTCTATTTAAAGGAACAAAGATTTGAGCACATTATTTAACATGCTAACCATTCCTATACATAAAAAATATCCCCAAATAGGATTTATCTTGTTTCCTCCTTAGTTTGTTTAAAAAATCCTGATTTTTGTGTAAACTATGGTTGAAGTTATGATTATTGACTTAGTTATTCCTGTGGAAGAAAAGGCCTTGAAAACCAAGTAAACACTGCATAGTAGCACACTGTTCATCCATGGTTAAACAACATTCTTGGAATATTGACCAGCAGTAAGACTTGACTACTGTATCAATTTGTTACAATATATGGTGGTGCTATCAATGCAACATTCCTGTACAGCACCAAGTGATCTCAAAATGCAGAAGGAAAAATAATACGCATAGCAAAATTTTCAATTCATGTGATACATAAGAATGATTTTTAATATGCTATATTTTATTATGTTATTTAAACTTATTGAGGGTAGGATATTTTGCTCAAATGCCAGAAATATTACATTAAATTATGCAATGATGCTTTCATTTTGATATAAGCCAAGTTTGGCCCCGATATAGAAAAGGAAGTTATTTTAAAAGTAATGAATGGCTTCCAGCAACTGCATGCATATTTTGAGTCTCATGAGTAAACTCTTTATAGTCTATCAAAGATTGCTGGGTGTGCACTGAACCAATGACACTATATTGTAATATATAGCTATTAGCTGTCTGATGATTCTTCCTAATCTACAGCAAATACAGCTTTATTCCTATTTCTTAAAACTCAACAGACATATGTAATTTTTTAATAGACATTATCCAGTTCAGCCAAACATTTAAATGATAATGCCTCAGCATGAGTATGCAGAGAAACACTTGATTTTGAAAAGTCAATCAATCCCAATTCCTATTAGCTATCACATTTTTCTGAGTTGCAAAACCAAATCCAGTTACCTAGGTGAAACGTTCTGAACTCTGAAGGAGGCGCTTCTGAGTAGGCATGGACCGGACTACACTGAATTATTTTCTTGTGATATTACTGGAGGAAAGTGTACGATGGCTATACTATAACTTCTTTACCAAAATAACAGGAAAGACATTGTGCCCCAGAGCACTGTTCCCATAAGGACTATCAAAAAAAAAAACCCTCAATTTTTTAAAAAATATTTTATTTAGAATTACGAAGTACAACAGTAGAAAAAGATCATTGGATGGTTAACAGTTGAACAAACATAAAAAAATGCTAAACATATATAATAAATATGGGAAAACTTTCCAGTAATGCAGACATCCTTCTCACTTTTTAAGAGCACAACTTAGGTTATTATATATTAAAGATTAAGGATCATTGCTAGTATCCTCTCATGAGTTATATCTCATTGATCTCATAACTTTTTTCTTAAAAACCATTTTTGAAACTTTAAATTTGCTCTGCTGTACAACATGTAGTATGTACTGTATAGGACCCGTTCTTGGTTAATTAAACTTCCATTAAGCATATATAGTGCAAATTTTGCCAATGATATTGGCCAATCTTTGGTCTTATTATAAGCAAGGTTCCTTTTTTTCAATGTTGCTCTTGCAGCTTTCACTGTGTTTGTGTATGTATGTATACACATGCATACATGCATATACGTGTGTGTGTGTGTGTGTGTGTGTGTGTGTACCCAAACACACACAAAATTATTTTTTATTTATGTTTTCTTGAAATAGATCTACAGTAATATAAATATTTGTGGTTATTTTTTTATTTTCTGACTATTAATACACATAATGAATTTCCCTTTTTATTATACTATTTTATACCAATTTTCTTTCAACTACTGTATAATTGTGATTATGGTATATTTCATTGATTCCCCTCACCCCCGCTCCACCAATAGCATTTCTTGCTAGGGTACTAGGATTATTTCTTTGAAGTTTTGCATACATTTGACCATATAATTAGTTTTTATTCTACTTTCATAAACAAGAATATTTCTTTTCCTTACTTGACTATCAACAAAATAAATCTGATTAAGTCAGTAATAATCTATAGTTCGTAGTAAAAATTTAGGCATTCCTGAATTATATGTTTCAATACTTTAATACAAAATCTGACCTTTCCTCTTCATTGTACAAAATAAACACAAAATCTTTCTGTGTATTTCAATTCTTACTATTTATATATAGTTGAATATTGATTTAAAATAAGCAAAGAATAAAGGATTAAAACTTAGACGAAAGGATTGGGGAAAGCTTAAGATGATAATTACTTGGTAGTAAGAAAAGCAGATGGCACATGTCAGCCCTGAAGCAATTGTCCTTGGCGTCTTCAGGGCTGCCACAGCGGTGGCTGAACAAGTTGTGGGAATGGGAGGGAGAAGGTAGAGATAGGCAGGGTTTTGTAACCAAAATAAAATTCTTTCTCCTGAGATCCAAGGACGTTCCCACCAGGTGTAAGGAGGTGGAATATGAGTCCAGGTGAACTTTGGACTGTGACTTGATTGGGCCATGTGAGGGTCTGCAGGGGCAGGAGGAGGAAAAAAGGATTTTTAGTAGGGGGAAACTCAAGGGACTTTAGAGTTGGGTTTCCCCAGGTGTGCCAACATGACATGCCTAATAAATCTACACTTTGAGGAATATGCCAGCCTCAGAGTTTTGATTCTGTTGGGGGTATTACTTGGAACCTTGACATTAACCTGACTCCTGCCCCTTAGTAGACAGGCTACATCACCTGGCAAAGGGCAAGGTGTTCACAAAGCTCAACCTAAGGGAGGCATACTACCAGGTGTGGTAAAGGAGGGGGATGAATGGAAAACCACCTTCCACTGCCCATTAGGCAGCTTCCAGTTTAAAGTCATGCCATTCCAAGTGCAGGGAGTCCTCCCGCCTCTTCATGCAGCTGATCAATGAGGTGCTGCATGAGCACCTATACAAGAGGGTCTTAATCTGCCTGGATAACATTATCATATTCAGTGAGATGGTGGAGGAGCACATCAAGTTGGTGCACCATGTATTGAAATAGCTCCTAGCAGCAAAGCTGTATGTAACACGCCAAAATATGAGGTTCACAAGACTTCCCTAGACTACCTGGGCTACTGAATGTCAAACGAGGGAACTGAAATGGATCAGGAAAAAATAAAAGTGATGGACTGGAAATCACCACACACTCACAAACAACTCCAGAGTTTCCTGGGGTTCACCAACTTTTACAGACAGTTCATTCCAGACTTTGCTGAGGTTGCCTTGCCCTTGACGGAGCTGGTGAAAATGGGGAGGGATGGGGGTGTGCCAAAGCCACAGCCGGGCCAATCACTGGCTTGGTCCTTGGACTGCCAACAAGTGTTCAAGAGGCTGAAGAGGTTCTTTGCAGAAGAACCCATCCTTCAGCACCCTGACCCTGAATAGCCATTTGTCATCCAAACCAATGCTAGAGATGTGGCCGTAGCGGTGGTACTCTTGCAACAAAACCCCCAAGGCCAGCTCCAACCCTGCACATACATGCCCAAAAAACTCAAAGACACCAAGAGATGGTGGGCAGTGTGGGAAAAGGAAGCCTACACAGTTAGATGGGCTCTCCTCTCATGGCAGCACTTCCTGGAGGAATGTAAAGTGTCATTTGAGGTTTGAAATGATCACAAAACCTTGAGAATTTAAAGATCCCTCAAAAGTTCTCTCCCAAACAAGTCTGCTGGGCGTAGTACTTTAAACATTTCAACTTCGAGCTGAAATACATCCTGGGGAGAAGAACCTGCTTGTGGATGCTTTGTCAGGAAAGCTGCAGTTTAACAGCCGTCAGGAGGTCATTCATGCCAACTTTCCCTCCTTTCAGCCAGTGGCCCAAGTCACCATGAAAGGCCAAGCTAAATGCCGGGACAACCCCAGAGGTGATCAAATGGCAGCAGCACTGAAATCTGCACTGACCAGTGATTTGGTGACAACAGACCCTAAGGGATGGACTAGCTTGGAAAGGGTCCAAACTATATGTCCCTGAGGCTCCAGATCCTACAGCATAGCCATGACTCCAGGCTGGCTGGCCACTCTAGATTCCTAAAAACCTTTCATTTATCCAGGAGACAGTTCTGGTGGCTGAAGATGAAGACTGATGTGGAGGATTACATTAAAAAGTTGTGCCACATGTGCAACCATGAAGGTGAGGCTGGGGGGGAATGGGCCCTCCAGGAAGTGGCAGACTCCTGCTGGCCCTAGGAGGAAATAGCTATGGACTTTATAGTCAAGCTCCCAGAGAGTGGAGGAAACACAGTCATTTGGACATGATTGACCTATTCTCGAAGCAAGCCCACTTCACTGCCTGTTCAGGGTTGCCCTCAGCCACAAAACTAGCCAAGATGTTTATAAAACTGGTGTACCAACTGCCCTTCAGTGTTATCTCTAACCAGGGGGTCCAATTCACGGCAAAGTTCTGGAGAGAATTCTTGAGATCGATAGGATCGACCCAGGGGCTTAGCTCAGCTTTTCATCCGAGTACAATTGAGGCAGCCGAACATTCAAACACCATGGTGGAGCTGTACCTGAGATGTTACGTGGACTATCAGCAATCCAGTTGGGCAGATTGCTGCCCTTTGCAGAGGTGGCTTACAACAATGCAATGTACAGTACTGGGTTGACTCCTTTCTAGTCACCAGCAGTATGGTATTTGTCCCCATGCCTGAGCTGCCCCAAGAGCTGCCCTCGTCCATGTTCCTGAGAGAATGGATGGAATTGCTAAAGTTGGGCTGGGAAAATACTAAGCGAGTCTAGCGGAAGCGGCAAAGTTGCATAAAAAGCAGGCAGACAAGCCCCGCTCCCCCCAACCTCCCTTCCAGGTGGGAGATCGCATATACCTGTCAATAAAGCCAACATTGCCATGCAAAAAGCTTGGACCTAAGTTCATAGGGCCATTCCCAGTAGTGAAAATAATTAACCCAACAATGGTACAGCTTAGACTCCAAGTCTGCTAGAAAAAGGGCATCCGGTCTTTCATAGCAGCCTGTTAAAACCAGCAGCCAGCTCTCAGTTGAGACTGAGGTATAGGACAGCCCTAAACCTGTAGTAGTGCAGGGCAAGACTCACTATGAAGTTTAGAAAATCCAGATTGCACCATGGATGCCTGCAATACCTGATCCATTGGAAGGGGTATCCTTTGTCCAAGGCCACCTGGGTTAAAAACTTGGATGTAAAAGATGACATATTAGTGAAGCAGTTCCATGAAAAGTACCCTAGTAAGCCAAAGGGGCAAAGAGGTGGTTAAGGGCAATGTTACTAACCCCCTCTCACTTCTCTCATTGCAGGATTTCCACTTCTGCTGAGAGGGGTAGCCTGTCAGCCCTGGAGCCACTGTCCTTGGCATCTTCAGGGCTGCCACAATGGTGTCTGGGTGAGCTGTGGGAATGGGTGGGGGGAGGTAGAGATAGCAAGGGTTTTGTAACCAAAATAAAATATTTCTTCTGAGAACCAAGGACATTCCCACCAGGTGTGAGAAGGAGGGCCATGAGTCTGGATGAACCTTGGACTGTGACTTGATTGGGCCATGTGATTGTCTGCAGGGGCAGGAGGAGGGAATAATGAATTTTTACTAGAGGGAAACCCAGGGGTGCCTAATAAATCTATACTTTGAGGAATATGCCTGCTTCAGAGTTTTGATTCTATTTGGGGGTGTTACTTGGAACCTTGACAGCACAATTCTTTTTTATTTTTTAAAAAAATCTTCTTTCTCTATTTCGTAATTTCTGTGTTGTTAATTTTTTATATTTTATTGAAGTGAAAATTTCTAATAAAAGTATGAATTCCATGCTTCATTTTTATTTATGTACTGCTATAAAATTGTTAATAAGGCCCCAAAAGTGACTGACTTGTTAAACCTGCAATTAAGACAGAAGAAAACAATTCCATCCATGAACAATTATTATGATTCTTCTAATCTCCCAGTGGTGACTATTGAATTGTACTTCAACTAAGCAGCTATCTGAGCCCTGGAAAATGAAGATAGTTCACCTATAAAGCAGATAAAGGATATAAAAACATTGCAAAAATGTTTTTTGACACAAGAAATACTGTTCAGATACAAGGAAGATAAGATTCAGCTAAAAGACCTAGAAGTAAATGTCTCAAAGACAATGAAGAAATTGAAATTAAAAAGACACTACCTATCTTAGCAAGACTTACCTAAAAATCAATCAAAATCTACTTATACAAAAAAAAAAAACCTTTAAAAATTCACAGTTATTGCAAATATTTGGGAAATCTCAAACTTGCAGCAAGATCTGAAATATTTTTTTCTTCCGGTTTGAGCTTCTTTGATGACAGACCGAAACGGCGACTCTGCACGGTTTCGATCCATGCTCGCTGCTGGAGCTCCCTGAGCTGGCTGGTTTCTGGACTAAGCCACCCCTTAGAGGTGGTGAAGAGGGGGGAGACTGCCTGCAGGGTTGAGGAGAGCCGCATCTCTCCTCCTCAGCTGGCCATTACTCCCTTTCCCGAAGGTGGTTGCAGCAGTGGTCAGAAATGGCCACCCCAAAGAAAAACTCGGCCAGAAAAGAATGTGTAGGAGGAAGATAAGAAGAGAAAGTTTTGGTTGACCGGGTCAAACAGCAAAAGCAACAAATAAGGTACCCTGGAATTGAAACTATTAAAAAAAACAATAACACTGTTCCCTAAGAAGATTTCTAAGCTGCGAAGGAGAGAAAAGGGAAAGGATTTGGATTTTTTTCTCCTCTTCCTATACTGACAGCTAAGAGACTTAAGCAAGAAATTGGAAAAAAATCCACTTTGACATTAATGCTGAAAATAAAATGTCAAAGGGATAATAAAGATTTCTGGATAATTAAAAGCTTTTGAAAATAGGAAAGGAGAGAAAAATAATAAAAGGGCAGGATCTGGAAGGGAGGAGACTGCCTGGAATTAAAAAGAACTTACAGTAAAATCTCAACAAGACTTCTAAAAGATACATTTTAACTGAAACATAGCAACAAAATAATAAAACCCCAGGAAGAGAAAGTGAAAAAAGAAGTAAGAAGAAACAACTTGGGAGTATTTGGACTTCTGGATTGTTGGTTACTGCATTTGAATGACTAAAATCAATCGGGTGGTTGTTTAAAAGTGTTTAAAATGGCATCACTTTTAGAAGAAGTGAAAATGGAACTTAAAAAGTACAAAGAAGATGCACAAGAAGGGAGAGGTTCCTTTGGCCTCGTATTTCAATTCTTAGAAATGGAGATTTGGAACTATGAGAAACAACAAGAAATGCCTGCAGAACAAGAAGACTAGGACAAGGAAGAAGCCGTCTTTAATGAACAAGTAATTTTATGCAGGGGGAGGAAAGGGGGAAGAGAATGAAAGTTTACGATTTGAAAAAACAACCCCCAAAAAGAATGGTTTGAAAAATAAGTATAAAATTAGAAAGCAACAGAAGAGGGAAATGCAGAAGAGAGAATCAGAAGTAGAGAGACAAGGGGGTAAAAAGGGGAGGGAGAAGAAGAGAGGGAAGAAAGAAAGGAAAAGAAGTTATAAAGGACAGAAACAAGATATAGAGAAACGGCCTATTTAGAGATAATGGGTGAAAATCTAATGGAAAAAGGGATTCTGCAAAGGTACATAAGATAGTATTGTTATATTAGAAATAGAAATAATTTCAGAAACTATGAAACAATGTATGATCAAAATGATGGATAAAATAGTTATCGTAATTTAGTGGAATGTTCGTTAATAAATAAATGTAATAAAATGAATATTTAATGATTTATAAAACATATGTGAAGAGAAATATTAATTAGGGAAAGATTATACGTGTCCCCAAGGAAGTATGATATTTAATTGAAAAGAAATGTTAAAGATGTTAAGACTTTAATGAATATTAATGATAGAACTGAATTGGAATGGAATGAGGGTTTTAATTACATATATTTATAATCTTTTTTTAAAAAAATATAGTGTGTATTTTAAGAATGTACCAAGCAGAATTCGATTGGAAGTTATGTATTATATTGAATGCTATAATCTTAAAGGTATACATTGAAGCTTAAATAAGAGTTTGAATGGATAAAATTAAAAGATATAAAGGTGTCATACTTCAATTAGTAACTACAGGAGAAAATTTGTTTAATGAGAAAAGATAATATGAAATTGAAACAGGACAGACAAAAGTATAAACATAATGATTTGAATTGAGATGAGATAATCAAAATAAAGTTGAGAAAATTAAAAGAGGGGAAAAACTATATAGAAAATGCAAAATAGTAATAAGATATGGAATAGAACACAAAAATGAGCATGAAATTGAGTTTGTGTCTATATAAAGAAGTGTAACCCGGGACCATGCTATTTTCAAAAAAGATGTTTTACTTGTATTTTGTGTGTGTGAAAACCCAAATAAAACTTTTTTAAAAAATCTGAAATAATTTTTAAGTTAGAATCATTCTGCATAGTTTAGTTTAGTTTAATTTTTTAGTTTATTTTATTGTCATTGCACCTTGTACAACGAATTAAATACCATCTTCAATGTACATTATGACTATGAAAAAAACACAAACACACATCCTTCCCATTCTATATATTGAATTGAAACCCCCTGATATTGCATTAATATTTCACTATACAGTACGATTCAGTAGGGTTACTGCCCTGGGATAGAAGCTGTTTTTCAGCCTATTTGTCGTTGTTTTTATTATCCTATGCCACCTGCCAGATGGCTATAGTTCAAAAAAGGGTACCCAGGATGAGATGGATCTTTGAGAATGTTTTGAACTTTCTTAAGGCAATGGGAGCTATAAAGCTCTCCCAAAGAGGGGAGAAGGCAACCAATGATCCTCTGAGCAATGACGTTAACCCTCTGGAGTGCTGTCCTATCTGCTACTGTGCAATTGGCAAACCATCTGCTACTGTGCAATTGGCATACACAAGTGCAGTTAATTAAGTTACTCTCTATGTTGCAGCAGTAGAAAGTCACCAGCAGTTCTTCATTCACTTGTTGTTTTCTGAGAAATCTCAGGTAGGATAATCTCTGCTGGGCCCTTTTGACCAGTGATGCAATGTGAGCACCCCAGGTCAGGTCCTCTTTTATGGTAACACTCAGAAACTTAAAACTGGCCACTTGCTCCACTCGGTTTCCATTGATAAGCAAGGGCTGGATGTCTGATCTGTTCCTTCTATAGTCCACTATAAGCTCCTTGGTCTTATTGGTTCTGAGGACCAAATTATTGTCTCCACACCACGAAAGCAACCAATCCACCTCATCTCCGCAGGCAGACTCATCCCCCTGGAGATGAGTCCCACCACTGTTGTATCATCTGCAAATTTAGTAATAGTATTACTAGCTTGAGTGGGAATGCAGTCATGCACATAAAGAGTATAGAGTAAGGGACTCAACATGCAACTCTGTGGTGTACCAGTGTTAAGAATAAAGGCTGAAGAGGTATGATTACCTAAACTGACCCTCTGTGAGTGGCCAGACAGGAAATCTATAATCCAAAGGCAGATTATATAGAAGAGCGGGTGGAGGGGGAACCCAAGCATAGAAACAGAATTTTGGCTGATAACAGGAAACAATTGATAGTTTTTATTTGTTCCAAAGTAGGGGTTAAAATTACTTAAATAAGTGGCATCTGAACTTCTGTCCCTGCCATATTCACATACAATTTGATCTTTAATTTTTATACACACACACACACACACACACACACACACACACACACACAAACAAATGTATATATATTCTCACAAATTAATAGTATAGCATATTGGATGGACTATATTATAATAATCATGAGAGAGCATGAGAGATAAGGAAATTAGATATACCCAAATGTATCAGCAACTTACCGGTGATGTTGTTAATCGAAGTATTGCTCCGTTTTTAATTTCATTACGATTCTAAAAAAAGAAAATCCCAATGTTAAATCCGAATATAGTTTAACATATCATATCTGCATCTTCAGCTTTTTCTGGAAGGTACAGTCATTATAGAAAAACAGCATGTTTGAACTTCAGCTTACCTGATCTCCTGAAAATGAAGAATAACCATTGCTTTTCCCCACATGAATCAAAATGAAATGAAGAGAAATGTAGTGTATGCTGTCTAATTCAATTAAATCCTATGGTAATGGATTTGGAGATAGAACATTTACATCCCAACAATTCTCTGCCTACTCACTTTAACAAGTCTATTGAGGTTAGGTGAGGAATGAAACCATCCTGGAGGATATATATGGGTTTCCTTAACCAACTTGCTCAAACCAAATAAAGTATTTAGATTAAGTAATGAAATGTTTCAAACCAACAAGAAAAGAAAAGTAATCCAGTTGCCTTGACTCAATGTTCAGATTAAGGTGCTTGTGTACAACTTGCTCTTAACACTAACAAATTGATGGGTTACAACCTAAAGCAGAATAAAAATGAACTGTTCAACCTAGAATACATGGCATTTTCTACTTACATATCCCACTGCATTTGATTCATATTTCCTTTGTTCTTGATGATAAAATTACAATCATTTCAAAGCTAAAGTGCTCTAAATGAGCAAGCAAATGTATGATAAAATCATGCCTTGAAAAGGAAGAGAAAATGTACTTTGGGAATGTGTATTTTGTGAAATTGTATGCTGCCTCCCATCCATCCAAGACATGTTAAATTGACTGGACAGCTGTAGAGAACCAAGTTGCAGCTCTTTTTCTGACAATCAACTGATGATTTTCTATAGAAAGGCTGCATCTGATACATGACAGTGAAACAGTTACTTTTTCTATCAATGCTAGAAAGAGTCAAATTAGAATGAAAATAGGTCTACCCTACTATTTTGATTACTCTGAAACTACAACTATATGTGAAACAAGCACCATTAATACATTCCAATGTTTCATTATCTATCCATAAGATTGTAAGTAAAGAGTGAAGTCTCTCTTTTGAAAGAAAAGATAGGGGGAAAGATGCCTTGATTTTTGTTTGAAAAGCAAAATGAAAGGATATAGCTTCAGTCCTATTAAATATAAATTCATGTGTTTTTCTATTTTGTAGCAACTTCTAGTTTCCAAGCACAAGTTTAAATTCCGCATCCGATGTCAAAGCTGTCTGTAAATTGCCTTATGAAACTTAACTCTATGCTGATGTCATATAATTCTGGAACTTGTAGGCTGCCAAAACCCATCATTTAAGCATCTGTAACACTGCAATGTGTAATACCACTGAAACTAGCCACTGAGATATGACACCAAAAATTTGCCTCTTAAGCAAAAAACACTATTAATATAGACCTGAAAGTATGTGGATATCAAATGGGTTTTTTAAGCAACCAAGGACTTAAAAACTCAATCAAAGTATTTTATAATTTCATTACAATATAGGTACCAACATAGGTATCCATATGTGAAAAATCTTTTCCATGATTCAATCTGGAATGTTTCTTTTTTTTTTTTTACTGATCAGGATTATATTATTGTATTGTTTGAAAAATGTTGGTCTAAATTACATAATTCACACCTAGAAAAATGAAGAGTCATGTGAAATGTTTTCTCCTTGTTTTTGAGAAATAATCAAGCAACATGTCTTGCAGCAATTAATATGAAAGTGATATCTTCAAATTCTGAAAGAAAAACAGTAATTTGTTTTCTCTTCCCTTCCTTTATTTTGGAGTATTGGGGTAGGCTGGAGTTAGTTTAGTTCATTAGTAAACATCTATCTTGCTTATATCCTTAGGCCAGGAGGGCCTCATGGCCCGGGGGCCGGATCTAGCCTCCAGGGTGCTTAGATCTGCAGGGCCACCCTGGAAACAGCAAAGGACTGGCTCACGGTGCCTCTGCTAGCAGAAATGCAGCTCCATTTTTGCTGGCAGAGTGCTTGAGCCACCACAGACACCCCCAACAAGAGCAGGGGTGGGATTCAAATTTGTAACAACTGGTTCTGTGGAAATGGCTAGGTGGGCATGGCTTGGTGGCATGACCATGTAATTGGGTGGGTATGGCTCCTTTTTTGTTCGGCAGCAACCCCCTCCATTTTTGGGCCTTCTGGGCTTCAGGGGGCATTTTTGCTCCCAGAAGGCTTCCATGGGGCTCAAGAAGGAAAAAAACAGAGCATGGGGGGATTCAGCACCCCCCTGTGCTCCATTTTGGGGCCTCCTGGCCCTTGGGGAAGTCTCTTGGGGGGCATTTCTGCTTCCAGGGGGCTTCCCTGGAGCCCAGGAAGACAAAAAATGGAGGGGGTGTCTGCCCCCCCCTCCATCCTTTGCCTTCCTAGGCCTCAGGGAAGCCTCCTGGGCAAAGCAGTAAGTAAGCAAGGGGCATCCTGGTACAGCTGATCATGGGGAGAGAAAAAACGAATACCTTAAGGGCTGACTGGGTGGGGAAGAACGCAGTCAACGATGTTGGGCCTGCACATAATGTTGCACATGCATGATATGGACTGACTGACTGGATGGGGAGGGGTTGGCAGAGAGGGGTGGGGCCAGCCAGAGGCATGATTTGCTGGTTCTCCGAACTGTGCAGAATCATAACAACCAGTTCTATAGAACCAGTCTGAACCAGTAGAATCCCACCCCTGAACACAAGTGACATCAACTGTGTTATATCTGGGAGGACGGTTCAAGAACGGAGGCAAGACTCAGACAGTAACTAAAGCTCTTTATTTGTGACTTCAGATCTGAGCAACTAACCCCAGCCGCAGCAGCCCCTTATATAGGGCTGGCTGCGGCTAGGCAGCCAATGAAGGCAATTTGAGTTTGCTGCTCTTGGCAGGGCCAATCGCGGCAGCCCGTTTACTGGCCAATCACATCAGTCTATGGCGACCAATCACGATCGGCTTTCAGTGGGCCAATCAGATTTGCAGGCTACGAGCCTGCTAGTCCGGAACAAACTGGCCATACTCATCCTGGCCCTCCAAGGTCAAACACAAGCCTGATGTGGCCCACAATGAAATCGAGTTTGACACCCCTGCCTTAGGCCATGAAAACTCCCTGCAAATACAAATGAATGAATGGAGGAACTAAGAAGTTACAATATAGTGTATTAAAATTAAGGCATCATTTTCCCCTCAATTGATATCAAAGTCACAAAAAGGGCTGCAGAATAGAATTGATTTATATGCATGAAATTGTATGTACAGCAGAAACATGTAAATATCCAGTGTCAATTCAAGACTTATGTGTTTAAGTCCTCTGAAGCAGGGATGAAAATAAGATATTCCAGTAGTTCCCTAGGTAACCAGAAATAGATCACAAGAATCCTGACAATCATTTATTTAATGATGGTAACAAATTATTCCTCCCCTTTTCTTACTTGATTCCTTAAAAAAGTGGGCAATGAGATTAAGAATAGATATTTTTCTGGAAAATCTAACAGCTCATCTCAGTTTCAGTAATCAAAAATCTATCAATAGATTCAGAATTCAGGTTTATATTTTGCCCTAACTAGTGAATCACAGTTTAGTAAGGACAAACAAAACATAATTTAAAAGAAAATCAAGAAATATGTTAAAATTTTGAATCTGAAGAATTGGAAAAACTGAATTCAGGCATAAATTACGGCATATTTCTTGTTTACAAGAACATTACAATCAGAACATTCACAACAAAGCCTGAAAGTATCTTATATTGATAGAGGCATGTAATTCCTATGCATGTCCTTTGGATTAATTCCAAAGCATCAACTCTCTAAGTGGGAAATACTTGCTTTCCAATTAAAAATCCAATGTTGTTTTTCATTCCTAAACAATTACTTAAAAATCTGCTAGAAAACAGTTTATACATTAATCCAAGGCATATTGCATTTTAAACAGAATTAAACATTCAGTATATCAACTATTTTAATGGAAATATTTTATACAAATTTAATCTCCCTATAATATATCAATAATATCAATGAAACCAAATAAAGACCAAATAAAAAAACTGATCCTGACCACTGATTAAAAAATTAAATCAAAAAGTATAATTTTCATTTTAAAACATTTTTGTGATGACATAATCCTGTCTTAATACAATGAAACAAATGTCCATCTTATAGGTGCTAATTACATACTTTTCAAACAGCTTAATTCTATACATGCTAAGATTGTAGAAAACACTGAACTATATAGTAAGATGTTCTTAATATTAACTTACATATAGACAACAAAGGACCCTTTTTTGTTTCAATTTTTAATTCATTTTATTTGATCATACTTTAATACAGTATCTGCCTGTAGAATTATTGTGAAGAAGCAATTTCTTAATGTATATTGTTCAATTATTTCCACCTGACTGTTCATGCCTTAAAACCAATGGTATGAGGCTACAATTCAGGATTGTTTAATTAAAACAAAGCCAGAACATCCAATTTATCAACAGTAAATAAAGCCCGATGGAGTCATCTTAATTTGTTTTGCTACAGCCATGGTTAAGAAGAATCAAGTTGATGCATTTGAGCACCACATTCAGGTTTAAGCCACATTTCTTTATAATTTACAAGTACAGCATATGGTACACCTCATTGTTAACATATTACACAATACTATGAATGAATGGACACATCTAATGTAGTTGGTCTCAATTAAATTTAGTTCAGTTTAAAAGGCACTTTATGAAGGCTGTTTCAATTCACCACTGTGTATTAGAATTTAAAGTTCAACCATACTACTACAGCAGGACTGAAGTATCTATATTCATCTAGATCACAGATTTCCAAACTTTCAGACTTGTGGACTTCAACTTACAGAAGTCCCAGCCAGCATGGCTGAATGAGAAATTATGGAAGTTGAAGTCCAAAAGACTTAAAATTGGCAAGTTTCGAGACCCCTGATCTAGATCATAAACTATTTGCTCTCAAGATCCCTTCCCAATTTTACAGGGTACCTCTGAAGAGTGTTTGTTTATACTTATTTTTTTTTCCTCTTATAAATTAAAGTTGATGCAATTGTAAAGTATTTATTTATTGAATCATATGAAAATCACAATATTAAACCCTAGATATTAACTAATAAAGTATTTTTTCATGAAAAAAAATTCTATTTTTAACAAATTAAAATGAGACAAGTGACATTGTTATAAATTTTTGCAAATATATTTGGCTAATCATTTAGATTTTCTGCACCCTGGGAGTCCTCAGACAACAGTTAAAGAAACTCTATAATATAATCCAACTGTCAGCTACAATATATGAAGGAATGCAGGATTTCCATTTTTAGCCAACCTATGCATACTTGATAATGTAATTGAAAACTTTCCCTTTCCTTTTTTCATTCTTAACAGAGAAACTGGATACCACATAAAACAAAAATTCAGGCATATAACAACTACAATAGCAACAACTTTGGTCATCAGAGTGAATGGATCATTATAGGATAACAGCTAAAAGGACCAAATTTAAAAGGGGAAATATTTTAAACAATTCATGATTAGTCATAAACTAATTACTAAGCTAGTTGGTTCTTTCCTTCTGCTCACATGATTGCCTAATAATTGTTGCTGGCTTTCAGGGTTGTACTTTAACTGGAGCAAGTTGAACCTGTTTAAAATTGGGGCAATCAGAGCACATTTTTACTGACCCAAGGAAGAATAAATGGCTGTAATGCTTATTCTAACACGTCACTGCATTATTTGATGCAGCTGAAAAAAAGGGCAACGATGACACTGATTTTCTGCATTCAGGAATATTGAGTTTTTTAAAAAAATACTTCAATGTACTTGAGGGGAAAAAAAAGAAACAAATAGGCAAGGTTTTTGTATCTTCATTGTTTTATATGAATAGTTTCTTATTGGGATCATCTACTTGACAAAGCAAAAGCATTCATTGTTTAAATTGTACATAAAAATTCATTATCTGAATTGACTTGAGAGAGTTGAATCAACTGGAAGTCAACTAGTCAACTGGAAGAAATTTTTTATCTTTGGCTTAAATTAAATTTCTGCCTGCAGAGTTTATTTATTTATTAGGAGGATTCAATGTTAGAAAATAAATTACCCTCAACTGGCAGGACACTTGCTCATATTCTGAATCGCTGCATAAGTTTCAAAGATATTCATTTGAAATACACATTTCCCTCTCTAACAAGAAATCAAAGTTGGCCCAGTAATATATTATGACCAGAGATGCTATTCAGCAGGTTCTGACCAGTTCTGGAGAACCGGTAGCAGAAATTTTGAGTAGTTTGGAGAACCAGCGAATCCTACCTCTGACTGGAGATTTTACAGTATCCTTCCCCTGCCACGCCCACCAAGCCACACCCACAGAACCAGTAGTAAAAAATTTTGAATCCCACCACTGATTATGACCCTTCAACCAGCCAACTTGATAAAGTTATCTGAAAAGTTACCAAGTTTTATTAGAAGTATACTTTATTTGAACATTTATTTGAACTCATGGCATTATCTGAAGGGCCCCATACTCCACTATGTATGTATGTATGTATGTATGTATGTATGTATGTACTTATTTATTTATTTATTTATTTATTTTTATATACAATGTTTCCCTTCAGGAGCTATAAGGAGAATAAATGATATAATATTTGATCTAAAAAGAAACCACTATTTGAAGGTATCAGTTACATAATGGTAAAAAGATCTCCATAAAATGCCATAAGTTATGCCTCTTCTCATAGCAAAATGTCAGGTTTTATCCTGTTTCAAGATGGCTAGATTACCATCATCATATCTGGAACTAAGTATAGATAGACTTCTACTTACAACAGTTCATTTAGTGACCATTTGACATTACAATAGCACTGGAAAAAGTGGCTTATAATTGTTTTCACACTTATTACTGTTGCAGCATTCCCACAGTCACATGATCTAAATTTGAACATTTGGCAACGGATTGATATGTATGATGGTTGAAGTGTCCTGGTCCCCAACCTTTTGGACCTCAGAGACCACTGAATTCATAATTTTAAATCCTGCGGACCACTAAGATGAATCCAGCATGCCGCTCGCTGAAGCACCTGGACTCCCACTGATGGGATGGGATCCTTCAGGCATTTAACTTGGTTGCCTATTTCTGCAACCTTAAATACTCAAAGAGTCATTTGGACCCATTTCCCACAGAAAACAAAACACCGGGATCTCTCATCTTTCTCTTTCTCCCTCCCTTTCTCTCTCTGTTTCTTTCTCTGTCTTGTCTCTCTCTCTTCCCCCTTTCTTCCTCTTTCTCTTTCTTGTCTCTCTTTCCCTTCCCCCTCTTTCTCCCTCTCCCCCCCATCTCTCTCTGTCTTGTCTCTCTTTCTCCCTTCCTCCCTCTCTGTTGTGTTTCTTTCTCTTTCCCCTTTCTCCCTTTCTCCCTCTCTCTCTTTCTCTCTGTGTGTGTCTTGTCTCTCTCTCTCTCTCTTTTCCTTTCTCTTTCTCCCTCCTCCCTCTTTCTCTGTTTCTTGTCTCTCTCTTCCTTCCCCTCTCTCTCTGTCCTGAGGGGTGAGAAGAAAGGAACCTCTGAATGGTGCTGGATGGTGGGAATCTGATGTCTGGAGGCCAACGAGCCACATGTTGAAGACCAGGTGGCTGGTAGGGAGGTGGGATAAGCCTGCAGTCTCCCTAGCAAATCTGTGTTATGGCTGCTGCCTCCTGCCTCCGTGCATTGAGGAGGCCGAGGGAAGAGCGCAGACCTCCTGAGTCACAGGAAGCAGCTGCCAGCGATGCCCTCAGGTGAACATGTTGCGAGGGGAAGGCTTGACCCCTCCCCTCAGGAGCCACAAAGTGCTCACCGCCACTCTGGCACCTACCAAGCCTCCTCCTTCCTGCTGGGTGTGTGAGCGCTTCTGGCGAGGAGGAAGTGAAGCACGGTGGGAAGAGGCTTGGCGGCTGCCAGTGGGGCAGCAAGTGCTTTGCAGTTCCTGAGGGGAAGGGCGTGGGAGATCATACCCGCCCCTCACAGGCCAGGGAACACCCAGGAAGGGCTTCGATGCTGCGATTTCCCATGCGCTAACCTTCCCACGTGCATCCAAAATTTTCTCACGGACCACCAGTGGTCTGTGAACCACCAGTTGGTGACCTCTGTCCTGGAGCCATGTGATCACCTTTTGCAACTTTCTGACTCTATTTCCCTGAACAAATGGATGGGATCACTAAAGCAGGAGTGGGAACTTATGAAGCAAGCCTTAATTGAAGCCAAAAACTATAAAAAGCAAGCCAACAAACACTGCCCCCTCCATCCTGCTTTCCAGGTCGGAGACAAGGTATACTTGTCAACAAAATATCTAAAATTAAAGTTACCAAGTAAAAAGATGGGTCCAAATTTCACAGGGCTGTTTTCAATAGTGAAAATGATAAAACCGGTATTTGTTCAGCTTAGACTCTCTCGCCTCTTAGGGAAAGTGCATCCAGTGTTTCATAGCAGTCTGTTAAAGCTGGCCGCAAGCTTCCAGCTAAGACTGATAGACCTGGCAGCCCCAAACCTATTGTAGTAGAAGGGGAGACCCATTATGAGGTGAAAAAGATTCTAAATTCGTGCCTGCATAAGGGTTGCTTGCAGTACCTAGTCCACTGGAACGGGTAACCCCCTAGTTGAAGCCACCTGGGTCAAGAGTTGTGATGTGAAAGCTGATTGATTAAGCAGTTCCTTCATAAGCCCAAAGGACCATGTGGAGGGGGAAGAGGTGATTGATGGTGACACAGATTAACCTCCCTTTGATTTTCTCTTGCAGGGTCTCCTTCTCAACTGAGGGGGGCAGCTTGTCAGCCCTGAAGCCATTTTGGGAGCATGTTCAGGGCTGCCACAGCAAGACTGTTTGGAGCTGTGGGAATGAGGGGCGAGATAGAGATAGCTGGGAACATGTAGCCAAAATAATGTTCTTTCCTGTGGGAGCCAAGGACTTTCTATGAGGTGTTGGAAAGGCATTGGCTGAAGCCAGCCAGGATTGGGGCTGCAACCTGATTGGACCATGTGATGGACATGTGACCTGAGGGAAAGAAGGAGTTTTAATTTGGGTCGGGAGTCCTTCAGAGTCTGGTTTTCCACATGTGTGCCAATATGACATGCCAAATCTATACTTTGAGGAATATACCTGCCTTGAAATTTTGATTCTGTTGGGTGTGTTAACTGGAACCCTGACAAAAGCATTAGTTGAGAAGATAACACAATAAATTGTATTTTGGGGAAAGACTATCATTTTATAGCAGACCATCAGATTCACTCAATTCAAAGCTGAAGTGATCCACAAATAATTTATTTCATTATGATATGAAAAAAACCAATACAAAAATAGTGTCATGTCTCATTTGACAGTAAGACCTGGGTCTCTACAGTACAGTAGAGATCCAGGTTAATATCCTCTGGTATTTGTTGAGAAGTAGCCTCAGGGATATGCATTCAAGCGAAATTAAACTGAATATTACTGGAAATGATCTCCTAGCTCCATCCTCATAATGTCACTATGTGTTTAATTTAAATGGTTTCATTTCAGAGTGCAGTCTTTTTCAAAACTATCTATAAAGTTTAAAGCTTCTCTTTAATTTCTCCAACACTGTATTTCTATGCGCACATAAAATGATCCATTTATAGACTTCTGGTGGTGACATTGAGACAAACAGAGGGGTTGAAGAGCTAGTTCTGTTTTTCACCCCTCTTTTCTGGTGCTGGATCAATCCTGAAAGGATACACGAACCCTGAAGAGAAGCATGTTGGAGTGGGGATACTTGAGGAGCAGTTTGGCGATATGTGAACACTAGCATGACTGTTCAGCCCAGTAACCGAGAGGCTGGCATACTTTTGATGGCAGCTCCGAAGTCCTAACAGTCAGCAAAAGGGGAAGCAAGATCAAATGACAGCCAGTGGTAGAGAATAAGGAGAAGACAGCGCAAAAGAACTTGCGTTATAGAAGATTAACAAGAAAGAAGGTTTGTATCTCATCGGAGAAGATTGATCTATCGTTAACCTGAGAAAGTGGCAAGAAAGCGGAGGTGAGAATGAGAGGAGACTGATTGGGAACAATAAACAGCCGGAAGAGGCAGGACACTTTAATGAACAAAATAGAAGAAGGTACCTTCTGATTACTAAACTTTGGAAATTTTGGGAAAATCCTAAGCTTTGAAAAATTGAAACGTGAGAGTTTAACACAAGTTACTAGGCTGTGAACACTGTGCTTTGCCAAGGACTGACACATATTGAAAAACAGCTGAAGTAATGGAAGTGGAGAGCATCCATAGTGAACAGCATTACTCAGCAATTCAATTGTATAATATAGAAGACGGAACCAGGGGGAAACATTGAGAGATTGAAACACTAAGAAGAACTGGATAAATCAATAACTTTTCTTCTTCTTGAACTTTTGAATTTTTGAATCTGTGAATCTGCTATTTGAATATTGAATGATTATTTTTCCTTTCTCTTTCCCTTCTATTGGATACAATAACCGGAACGCTTCCTGGAAACCATTAATTATATAACCAATTGGTATATAAACTTAGATATATTATAATATACATACTTTAGATTTAGATTTAAATTATAATTAATTTAAGCAGAGTTTAGTGTAATTAATTGGAGCTGCTATTATTTAACTCATGTTATATATGGCTAATTAAGATAATTAATTAATTCTTTACATTTATCGTGATATATTGATATATTGTTCTAGGTAATCTATACTTATACTTATATATTTATATTTCTACTTAACAGTTTAATTAAATTTTTCTCTTTATACTCTGTATATATATCAGCATAGAATTTAGATTTTCTGATGTCTATCATAATACTCATATTTACAATTTAAACTGAAAGTAACGGATATATTTACCCTTAAATTGATGTTTATATATTTACATATTTTTAAAAAAGTTTACTATAGATACCTATAGAGTTAGACATATTGATTTCTTACTTAGATATTTACCTTGCAAGTATAGAATACAATTGTGACTAGAGAGACCTTATATATATATATTTATTTGTCAATTGCTTACAAGATAATAGGTATAAGTAAAAATATAGTTGTGAATACATGGATACATATAAGAAAAATAAAAATAATATAAAAGAAACAATAGGACAGGGACGGTAGGCACGTTACTGCACTTATGCACGCCCCCTACAGATCTCTTAGGAAAGGGGTGAGGTCAATACTAGACAGTCTAAGGTTAAAGTTTTGGGGATTTGGGGAAAAAACCACAGAGTCTGGTAGAGTATTCCAGACATTGACCACTCTGTTGCTGAAGTCGTATTTCCTGCAATCAAGTTTGGTGTGATTAACCTTGAGTTTGTATCTATTGTTTCCTCTTGTATTGTTATGGTTGAAGCTGAAATATTCATTGACAGGTAGGACATTGCAATGTATGATTTTATATATTATACTTAGATCAGACCGAAGGTGGTGTAGTTCTAGGTTTTCTAGGTCTAGAATTTCAAGTCTGGTGGCATAAGGTATTCTGCAACAAGTAGAGGAGTGGAGAACTCTTCTTGTGAAATATTTCTAGACTTTCTCAACTGTGTTAATATCAGATACGTAATGTGGGTTCCAGACTAATGAGCTGTATTCAAGTATTGGTCTAGCAAATATTTTGTATGCTCTAGTTATTAGTTTAATATTACCAGAGAAAAAGCTATGTAAGATTAGGTTAACAACTCTTAACACCTTTTTGGCTATGTAGTTACAGTGGGTTCTAGCACTTAGGTCATTTGAGATGAGTACTCCAAGATCCTTGAAAGAGTTTGGATCATCAACAAGGTCTTGACTATTCACCCTGTATTTTATTTTCTGGGTTTTTTTGCCAATATGTAGGACAGAGCATTTATTTGTTGAGATTTGAAGTTGCCATTTCTTTCACCATTCTGATACATAGTCAAGATCTTTTTGAAGGGTAGCAGTATTGTCAGTGTTGAATAGCCTTACATCATCAGCGAAGAGAACACAGTTGGTCTTGATGTGATCACAGAGGTCATTTATGTAGAGTATGAAGAGAGTTGGTCCTAGAACATTGCCTTTGGGGACACCACTGTTGACAGGTACAGAATTTGATAAGACGATCCCAATTGTTGTCTGTTTGATGGGAATGCTTCTATCCAGTTATGCAGGTGTCCAGAGATACTGTAAGATTTTAGTTTTAGGAGTAGTTTGTCGTGTACCACTGAATCAAAGGCTTTACAGAAGTCTATATAGATTGCGTCTATTGCTTTGCCCTGATCAAGTTGTGTAGTCCATATATTTTTGCAGTGTAAGAGTTGCAGATTACATGATAGTTTTTTCCTAAAACCAAATTGTTTATTAGAGAGTAGGTTGTTTGTCTCTAAGTGGAGGATGATGGATTGGTTAATAATTGATTCCATGACTTTACACATGACGTAGCATAAAGAGATTGGTCTTTAATTTTCAACTAAGCTGGAGTCTCCCTTTTTGAAGATGGGGATGACCGTGGCTTGTGACCATAGTTTTGGCAAGGAGCTGGTCCTGAAAGATTTTTCAAAGATTATGCTTAGAGGTTCTGCTATGGCAGTGGATAGCTATTTTAAGAAGTAGGCACATATTCCATCCGGTCCAATAGGTAGAGATGGTTTTAGATTGCGTAGTGCTTTTTCAACATTGTCTTCTATAAAATCAATATGTATTAGATCAATGTAGTTGTCTGTGGTTTGACTAGGAAATACTGGGCATGATCCACTGCTGTTTACAAATACTGAGCCAAAGAATGTGTTAAAGAGGTTGGCTTTAATAGTGTCACCATTGCAGTCTTTACCATTCGGTCCTTTCAGAGGTGGGATGGACCTTGAGTCTTTTAGTTTGTTGTTTACAAAATTGTAGAAAGCATGGGTGGAATTGGTGCATAGAAGGTTTTCCTCTTGTTTAATATGATAATTGGTGCATTCAGTTTCTATCTGGTGGCATAAATTTTTGTATCGGCTTTTGAAATTGGCAACGTGACCAGATTTGTTTTTCCGCCAAAGTGTTTTGTTTTTGGATTATTGTTTTGGGTAATTTGTTTTTTCTGGTTTTGGGAGTTGTTAATGGTACATATAATTTGATGACTCTTTTGACGTCAAGTAAAAATATGTTGTAATGGTATTCTACAGTATTGCATCCAGAGAATAGAAATTGCCAATCAAGGGAAGAGAGATCGTTGATTATAAGATCATAGTTCCCTTTTTTATAGTTATAATTGGAGATTCCATCATTGTGATGATTTTTGTGTGGACGTATGTTGAGACAAAAGTCAATCATGTTGTGGCCACTGTTGGAAAAGGATTCTTTAATTTGTATTCCGTAAATTGAATTCAAACTATTGCAGAAGATGAGATCGAGGCAGTTGTTAAGTCTAGTGTTGTTGGTTACTAGTTGTTCTAGTCCCAGATTTGTTACTGCAGCGTAGAAGGTTGTAAGTACAGTTGTACATTCGTTAAGGATCCAGTTAATATGAGGTAGATTGAAATCACCAAGAAAGATAAAAGCATGTGGGCTTTTATAGTAATCACACTTTATTCTATTCTATCCCACTTTTTCTTTCTCTTCCCCCTCCCTTTTGATATGAAATTGTGAGAAGATTACCTCGAACTATTACCTTGATGATTATTGATTGTTGACTATTATTATTTAATGAAATAAGTAAGGCTATATAAATAAGAAGTGGAATCTAGATTTGTTTAATTCTATATTTTAATATCTACCACTTGTGTAAAATAAACTGAGTTTATCATTAAGGATAAATAATACAGTTGATGCAATATAATATAATAATATAATATAGCTGTATAAGGATAACCTACAGTAATTATATTTTACTCTACCCTGTATCATTCCTTCCCTCTTTCCCATTCTTCTTTTGATAATATTTTTTTCTCTTTCCCTTTTTTCTTCTCTCTTCCCTCTCTTTTCTAATATTGGTGACTTATTTAACTCTTAGCTTTAATATAAGATAGAATCAGTTTTGAATAACATAGATATATAGCATTATAAGTTGGATTTGTGAAAGATATATTTTAAGGTAAATCACTGAACAAAATTGACAACGAAGATATAACTAAATAGTGAATGGTAAAGTGGGAAGAAATTTATAACAAAGTTAGGAATACGACAACAACCTTGAAAGGGAAAAAACTGATTTCAGGCTCATCAGTGTCCATCGCTTCTCCAGCAGGCCAAAAAACAATAGAAGGAATGTTGAATATGGAAAAAGCAAGTAACACCACTAATATGCAAACTATGCAAGCAACATTGTCAGCCATCCAGGAAACTATGCTCCAAATGCAAGAGACAATGATAAACAATCACATAGATATGAAGACAGAAATGGGAGAGATGAAGGGCAATATTCAAAAATTGGATGAACAGATAAGAATGATTCAACAGATGACAGAGAAGAATGAACAAAAAATAAAGAATATAGAAATTAAAACTGAACAAATAGATGAGACTGGAAGGGATGGACAGAAAAGTAACAGAAATGAATAGACATTTGGAAGACTCAATCATCCACCTCAAAATGGAATGTGCAGCATTTTATCTGAGGTTCCAAAATGTACCAGAAACTAAGGATAAAGACCTAGGAGCCATAATGTCCCAGTTAATAGCAGAGGCATTGCAGAGGGATCAACAAGAGATAGTGAAAGAATTAGATGAGATTTTTCAAATTCACACAAACTACGCAAGAAGAAACAAGTTGCCAAGAGAGGTCCATATTAAGTTCGCTAGAAAAAACATAAGCAGTATCATACATAGAATTACAAAGGAGGAGCCAATGGTATACAAAGAAAAAGAGATTACAACCCTGAAACAGATCCCGAGGTAGGTGAGAGAGTTAACGAAGGACTATAGATCTCTGGCGATACTCCTGTACAAACGAAATACTGGTTCCGATGGCTGGTCCCTGAGGGAATGCTGGTGATGTGGCAAGAAAGAAGAGTAAAAATTGATAGTATTGAAAAGGCGCAAGAATTTTATGGCCAGTTGGTAGAAATAGGAGGAGAGGAGCAGCAAAGAAGAGTTGGAAAGTAAGAGTCAAGAGGACCAACAAGACCTACAGCAGGGAACATGGGAAACATGGGACCCTGACACTAGGTTCCGGAAACTTCTCAGGGTGAGAAAAATAGCCCTGAGCTCCAGGAGGTTGATGGGAAGAGACCTGTCTGAAGACAGCCAGTGTGCTTGGGCCATCCAGCCCTGGGCATGTGCTCCCCAGCTGTGAAGGCTGATGTCCGTAGTCACTACAATTCTGTCCCTCACCATAAAGGGATGACCCTTTGTGATGGCCTGGGACTGCCACCATTGAAAGGATCAAAGCACCTGTGGAGAAAGCAGTACCCTGTGGGCAGAATGGCTGATCTCCTCTATTTGGAAGGGGAGGAGGAACCATTGTAAGGTGTGTACATGTAGGTGTGCCCATGGCACAACTTCGATGCATGAGATCATCTTCCCAAG
The DNA here is from genome assembly GCF_049901715.1 of Pseudonaja textilis. Lineage (NCBI taxonomy): Eukaryota > Metazoa > Chordata > Lepidosauria > Squamata > Elapidae > Pseudonaja > Pseudonaja textilis. The sequence continues at coordinate 66,855,918 of NC_142008.1, forward strand.
AAACTGGGACAGGAGGGAGAGTGGAACAGAGTGACTTAGTTGAATTGTGTTGAACAACTCGTTGATGCTGTCCTGTCGGTCCTGTGAGAAGACTTCACAGCTGACTGTGTCAATGATGACCCCGAAGTGCAACAGTTGGTCATTGGAAAAAGATGGCTCTTGACCAGGTTGATGGAGAAACCATGTTCCTGCAAAACCTGCATTGTGATTCGAAGATCCTGTTCGGCTGCCTAGACGGAGGTAGGTTGAATCAGAATGTTATCCAGATAGCATTGGACACTGACAGGTAAGGCTCGAAGGAGGGCTGCCAATGCTGCCAAGACCTTAGTAAAGCCCTGCAGTGCTGATGAAAGGCCAAATGTAGGGCTCGGTATTGGTAGTGTTCACCGCAATAAGAAAAGCGTAGGAACTGGTGATGGGGAGGCCAAATTGGGATATGGAGGTAAGCCTCCATGAGATCTATGGAAGAGGAGATCACCCTCCCAGATGCTCTGAAGAATAGAATGCAGTGTCTGTATCTTAAAATGCCTGTATGGGATGAATTTGTTCAGGAGCTTGAGATCGAGGATTGCTCTCCACCATCCCCTGAGGCCTTTGGGATAACAAAGGGAGTAGAAGCACGACCTCCACTGCTCCAATGGAACCTTCTCTATGGCTCTGATGTCCTTCAGGTGATGGATAGCTGAGTCCATCAGGGGTCATTTAGCTGTGTCTCGAGAGGTTGGACAGCTGACAAAGAAATTTGGAGGGGGGGAGAGAAACTCGAGGTGAAGGCCCAATGATATCGTCCTGATGACCCAGGCATCCGTAGTTGATTCCTCCCATTTTGATTTTAAAAAGGTCAGATGACCTCCGATGGGAGAGGAGTAAATGCAATTACTTAGAGCGCCTGAATAAACAACCTCTTCCCCCTCGAAAGTGCCGCTTACCCGAGAACTGCTGTTGTTTGGGTTGGCGGTCCTGCTGTTGTTCCCGCTGAGGATACGTTCTCTGATTGCGATTGAAACAAGGGGTGTTGTCTGGCCAGAAGGTTTGAAGCCAAGGAATGCATTGAAATTCTGACCCCTTGGAAGAAGTTGACAGCACCTTTCTCTTGTCTTGGGTTTCCACCACATATGGTTTTAAGGCTGTTCCAAAGAGGTTTTCTCCAGAGCAAGGGGCCGCCACCAACTTCCACTTACATTTAGAGTCAATCTGCCAGTTGCGCATCCAGAGAAGGCACCTGGCAGGCACCGAAGAAGCCATTGTCTTCGAAGCGAACTTTGCAGAGCTTAAAGCGGTGTTGCCGGTGAATTCAGCTGCTACTATTATTTTGTTGAGGTCCTGGTGTGACCTGACATCAGCACTGGGAACTCTGTCCTGAAGCTGATGCAACCAGCAAATGGCTGACCTGGTAAAAAACAAGGCTACAGTGGAAGCTTTCACAGCCCAGGCTGCCTCCTGGTGTGTGCGCTTCAGTGTTTGCTCCGATTTTTTGTCTTCCGGTCATAAGACATCCTCCAGTTCCATAGGAGTGCCTGAGGAAGCGAAGGTGGCTACCACTGGGGAATCTACAGCTGGGAGAGATAATGCATTGGCCAGGGAGGGACCTACATTAAAGAATCTTTTGTCCTGAGATGAAGGGTGAGGCCCCAACAGGGGCCTGTCACATTGTTCCTTAACTAAATCTAAGAACAATGGGGATGGGAGAACCTCATTTCGGACTACCAGTTTTGAGAATAATGCGTCTCCTTGGCCCAAGGGGCTAGCCTGTGGTTCTGGGGCCACCTCTTTCAGGATTAACTGGGTTGTAGCTAGACCCTTTTGTAGTAATGGCTGAAACAAGGAGGGTTTAAAGACAGCCATAGTGGAAGGCTGCTATGGTTTAGTGTCCTCTTCATCAGAGAGGAAGGGAGCTTTAATTTCCCCCTCCTCCTCCTCTGAGGAGCTACCCTGTTCAGAATGGTATGAGGATCCCCTATCATCCTGACCCTCCCAGGTAGAAGAATGGGGGCATACACGGATTCCGAAATGGGAACCTCCCTCTGTAGAGGGATACCCTGACAGAAAGAAGAAAAGATACTGGGCCACCCCCTGGAGGGTGGGATAGGTGTTGGAGGCCCTCAGCGATGCTCTGTCTGACTGCCACTGAGACTACAGCCTGGATGTCCTGGGGCCTGTTCTCCAGGGAAGGGCCTATGATTTGGGGCCCAGACCCAGGAGGGATAAGGTTTGTTTCCTCCCTGTGTCTATAGAACCCTTGGGGCACAGCCTGTTGAGGGTAGGGCTTAGGGACACTCCAGGTAGGTGGTCTGTAAGAGGGGCCTGACGAACTCAGGTCCTGGGAAGGATGAAACTTTTAGCAAAAATTTTTATAGAACTACAAACAATAGAATTAGAAAAAGCACTTGGACTTTAAACAACAAGAAAAATCAAATATTTGGATCTATAGTTGACAGCACAATGTAAGGCGATAAAGTAGAATAATTATAACAAGCTACTACAACAAACAAAAAAAGACTTAGAATTATGGACCAAAATGCAATTGTCACTGTTAGGAAGAATAGCAGCCATAAAAATGTCTATATTACCAAAATTTCTATATCTGTTCCAAACCATTCCAGTTAAATTAGAAAAGACTTTTTTCAATAACCTTAATAAAACAATAGCAAAATTTATTTGGCAGGGTAAAAAACCCAGAATAAAAATGAAACTACCACAAGATATAAAGAGCAGAGGAGGTTTTGGATTGCCAAACTGGGATCTATATTATTGTGCAGCAATATTAGTTTGGTTAAAGGATTGGATCAACTTAAAGAATAAAAGAATATTAGCTACAGAAGGTCATGACCGGCAGAGAAGATGGCATGCCTTTCTGTGGGATACAGGACTCACAAAACAACAATACTTCCATAGACACTTGATTAGAGATGCGTTAATAAATAACTGGTTCAAAGTTAAAAAGAAATATTACATAAAAATCCCAATCTGGCTATTCACAATGAAAGCGACAATCCACCCAAATAATTTAGATTTGAACAAAATGTTAAAACATAAAGACCTATTGAAATATTCACGGACACTTAAAAAAAATACAAGATCTTCAAGAACAAGGGCTACAAGTAGACTGGTGGGCTTATCTCCAAATACAAAGCCGATATAAAAAACACACAAAGGATCATGGAATATACCTGAAAACACAACAGACAAAATTTTATTAGGTCCCGATTAAAAAAAAATCACTAAAATTTACAAATATCTTCTGGAAGTAGAATTGGAGGAAGAAATAGTGAAAGGATGCATGATTGCATGGGGTCAAAATATTGGACACAATATAAAACTATCAGATTGGGAGACCATATGGAATAGAAATCATAAATTAACAAAATCAGCAGCAAATAAAGAAAATACATATAAAATGTTCTATAGATGGTGAGATTAGAGAAAATATACCCCAAAATGAATCCCATATGTTGGAAATGCCAAAAAAAGAGGGATCATGCTACCATATGTGGTGATCTTGCCCAGAGGTTCGAAAATATTGGTTTAAAATCAAAGATTGGCTACAGGAAATCACCAACGAACAACTAGATCTAGAACCGAATCTCTTCTTATTGGGGATCTTCAAAAAAAACATATGTAAAGAGCACAAAATACTTAGTACTACACGTATTAACTGCTGCCAGGATTGCCTTTGCCCAATGTTGGAATCAGCCATGCATACCCTCAGAGAAACTTGTTATACAAAAAATTATGAACTGTGCTGAAATGGACAAATTAACGCTGAGTTTAAAATATAAAGGGGCTTCGATATTTTATAAGGTGTGGGAACAATGGTATAACTGGATAGAATGGAGATAGATTAAAGATAGGTAATTATCAAATATAAGTAATTGATAAAATAAGAATGTAATTACACATAAATTAATACCTGTAAATAATGCACAAATTATTGTTATAAGCACTACAAATTGCTGTTATTGAGTGATAATTTTTTTATGTTTTTAATGTAATAAAAGTTCAGTAAAGTTTATTTTTTAAAAATGATAGAAGAACCCCTAATCTTTCATTTCTATGGCAAACAAAAAACCCACTTCTCTTCACACACTTTCAACTTCTTTCCAATTACTTCTTGGGTCATCTCTTACCAAAACATTTTCATCTCCATTTCTAACTTTCTATTGCAACCATATCCATTAAAGCATTTGTATGTTGCATTAAAAAATAGAAGTGGGCAGCTTTATTCAACTGAATGGCATACTAAATAGTTTTAATTTAAATGAACAACTTGCAGAATATTGCAGGAGGGTATTCTCTGTACGTTTTCAACAATAACTTGAAGACTCAAATCGACATTAAGGGATTCTTTTTGTTGATATTTTCATCCTACCTTTTTATTTATTTATTTTTATTACATATTTTCTAACATTTACACCACATTTCCAATCTTTACAGCGCTTCAGTGTCAGTATCACACGTAATTACCTACTAGTATTTTCATTTTTCTTCTTTTCATCTTATATATTATTCTTATAATAATATTCTTACATATATATTTTGCCTTTTCACATACATACATACATATATTTCCTGTCAGTCTTGAGTAACCTTTATATATAGTCTTTACATCTATTCTCTAACCACTTGTACCATGAGTCCCAAATCATGTAATATTCTGTTTCTCCTTTATCTTAGTTAGTCTATCCATCTACATTCAAGCACCTTTTTTATCACCATACTCTCTGTGGCAGTGTTGTCCTGTTTCCAATTTTGTGCAAAGACTACTCTAGCCGCAGTTATTATGTGGAGTATAATATACTGAATTTTCTTACTTATATTACCTTTTAAAATACCTAGTAAAAAAAATTCTGGTTAAGGGGGGGGGAGATTATTTTCATAAGCCTATTTTGCTGTGAGTTATGATTTGCTACAAAACTGTTACTGCAACAGAGGGAATGAATTTTTCCATCAGAACAGAAAGAATACCTACAGAGATGATTTCACACTCAAATGCTGCTCTTTGAATAGCAGCAATTTTTCACTCTACATTGTGACATACAATATACAATTTAATACTAAATTGAAAGTTCCTATTATTCAAGCAGCACTGGCCAGCAGCATAAATGCTGCATGAAATTATAATTTTATCCTAAGTTAAAAACCTAACTTTTCCATCTCTAATGACCATAAGTTACTAATCTTAATTCTGCATAATCACCATTGGGCAGAAAGTGTTTTATACTGATATATATGCAATACAATGGCAGCCAAATTGCAAAACAAAACAAATGGGGAGAGGGGAAGCTGAGTTACCAGGATGAGATGAGGGATATTTTATAATGAGCTGTTGGTTCATGTTCAGAGTTTTGCAGCGTAAATTCAGCACCAGAAAAATAAACACAGATGGCTGATGCTTCATTTAATGTATTTATAAACATATTAAGTAAATTTTACAATACCAGTTGTAGATTTCTTCAACATGGAGCAAACTCAAACAGAAGCAGACATGTTACAGGTTCAGAGCTTAACAGCAACTCAAGAGATCAGAAACAGACATCAGTTTCACTTTAGTTCAGCAGGCAAGCAAGCAAGAAGCAGTTTCATTTTCAATAGACAGACTCAAAGCTTAACATAGCTTCAGAGCTTAATATAAAGCCATGCCTCATTGGCTGACTTAGTTGCTATGCCTATTCATTGGCTGACCTATTCCAATTCATGAATATACTCTGACAGTTCATACACATATTCCTGTAATGTGTTGGATTACTCAGGACTCATGGACATTTTCCACACAACATCTTAGTCCAAAGCAGCAGAGAATCTTACATGCTATTCTGAACTACTCTCAACATGAAATGAGAGATGGTTCACACTGAAGCCTTAATCCAGATTTCCTCCAATTCTTTGATTTATTGCTTATTTGCTTTATACAGTTTAGAAGACACCCAACTCCACACAATTCAGGATAGCTCACAGTTTAAAAGTAAAGAATGAAGTAGAAGATAAAACCTGTGAAAAATATGTCAAATTCTTCCCATCTAGGATAATGGATAAACCTTTTCTTCTATATTCAAAAGACTACAATAATATCAAGACAAAGAATAATCAGAGCGAACATAATGTATTTGTTGAGGTAATTCCCCATTAGGAGAATGAGTGCATACAGGGAGACGTATTTGAGAGTAGTGTTTGAATAATACACACACAGCACACAGATACCCTGTACAGTAAATGTAGGTTTTTACTTTCCATAAAGGTTTAAGCAAAGTTCAAAACAAGCAGTCCAAAGTCATTCACAGGTTAAATCAGTCAGTTTTCAGTCCAGGGATAATCCAATAACAAGGTCCAGTGTCAAAAACAGTTCAGTATCAGACTTACATCAAATCCATGAATAACAGTCAATTATGAGGAACGGCAATACTCTCCAACAGAAGGAAAACAAAGACTCACTGAGACATACTCTCTTCTGAGACTAAGACTTTCTGGCTCCACCTTACGGCCATTTGAGAAACCACACCCAATTACACTTTTAGGATTCTCTTAAAGAGACAGTATTAAAATGTCTATCCTGGTTTATATATTTCTAACCCAAATAGCTGTTAGGTGACTCACATTCCTAACATTCTCCCCTTTTGGGCAGGACAATATATACAACCTTACATTCTAATTCCATAATCTTCACAGCAAGCCTTATGCTTTATAGAGCCTTGGGCCTTTGTAAAATGATCTGCTATATTGTTTTCTGACATACAGTATTCCAACTTAATCATTTCACTTTGCACACATTGTCTCACACTTAAATATCTTAAATCTGTGTGTTTCATTCTTGTTTTAACAGCAATATTTGAAGCCATCTGTATTGCTGATTGGTTATCTTCATAAAGAACAATAGAATCTGTTACATTAATTCCCATATCAATTAATAATTGCTTATACAAAACTAAATCTGTACATAATAAAGATAAACATGAGAATTCATCCTCCATTGTTGACAAACATAGATGTTTCTGTCTAATAGATCTCCATCCAATCAATGCTTTTCCCAATAATACTACAGTACCCGATGTAGATTTTTGTGTATTTACTTCTGTAGAAAAACTTGCATCAGCATATGCAGTTAAACTCAGTTCATCTCTAGGCTCCAAATACAATGCATAATGCATTGTTTCAGGTATCTTAACACACGTTTAGCAGCTTGCCAGTGCCTTTCAGTTGGCTCAGTATTAAATCTCGCTAATTGATTAACATTGTATGCTTTATCTGGCCTTGACTAATTACTGAGATAGGATAAACTACCAATCAAGGACTCATGAATGTTCTTATCAAAAACAGGACTTGAACATCACTATGGCTAAACTCCTGGCTCATTGGTGTCTTAGCCAGCTTACAAAGTTCCATTTCAAAACTTTTTAGTAATTGGTAAATTTTATCTGCTTGTGAGATTTTGTATCCTCCCCTAGTTCTATCTATCTTTAAACCAAGATATTGTTTGATTTCTCCTAACTGTTTTATCTTAAATTTCTTTTCTAATAGTGAAATTTATCTCAGTAGCTTCTTGTTCAGTTTTAGTGATTAATGCTATGTCATCAGTAAACAATAGCAACAATGACACTACACCATTACTTTCTTTTTTAAACAAACATGGATCAGCCATGCCAGCTACAAAACCTATCTTAGTTAATTCTTTAACTGTACATTGGTTCCACTCATATCCTGATTGCTTTAAGCTATAAAGACTCTTTTTTAATTTCCAGCAATCAGTTGTACTATCATTTTTGAGACCTAAAGGTTTTTTTAAATATATAGTGTGTTGCAATGGTGCATGCAGATAAGCTGTCTCTACATCCAAATGTTTTATAATGTATTTCTCCTTAGCTGCGCACACTAATGCTGCCCTTAATGTAGTAGCCTTCAGCCTAGGTGCAAACACCTCATCATAGTCATTTGCTGTCTGATTGAATCCTTGTGCTACTAACCTGGCTTTATAGGTAACAGTCCCATCCACACCTGTCTTCAGTTTATATATCCATTTACATCCTATGGCATGTTTACCTGGTGGTAACTTAACATTTTCATATACCTCCAACTTTTTTAATGATTCCAGTTCCTTACCCATTGCTTTCTGCCAAGCAGCCTGATCCTTAGCAGGATACAGTTTTAGTTCACTATAGTTACTAGGAACTGTATTCACTTGGCATACAACACTAGCCTGATATCTATCAGATGGTCATGTTACTCAGGTTGAACGTCTTGGTAATACAGGGCTTACAGGTGGACGTTCTTGTGCCACCTGCTCCTGTTCTTCTACCTCCTCCTGTGCCTGTTCTACTACTTCCTCTGTCCTTCCTCTTTGATGGCTATTTGTGGTTTACTTATTTTATCTTTAGGGACTATTTGGGTGTCAATAATAATATCACTGCTGGATTCCTGTTCCAGTTTATCCCACCCAATGTGCTCAATAAATTTTGCACTAGTACTACAATAAACATGAGCTGTGCCTTGATCCCAGAATCTAAATGATCTATGGTTGGCCTCATAACCCACAAAAAATAACTTCTTAGCTCTATGTTTCCCTTTCAGTCTTACTTATGAGGAAATATGCACCCATGCTGGATCTCCAAATGTGTGTAGGTAACTGAAATTTGGCTTTCTGCCATGCCAACGAGTGAATGGCAATTCTCTTGTTGTTGTATTTACTACATTGTTTAAAACTTGGTTACTACACATTATGGCCTCACCCCAAAGTGTTTCAGGTAAACCTGAATCAGATAACATAGTGCAAGCCATGGCTTGCAATGTTTGCCCTCTTCGTTTTATAAACAAGTTATGTTGTGGTCTGTAAGGTGCAGAATGTTTATGCTCGACACCAGCCAATTTCAACATAGTTTGGAATTTTTTGTTCATAAACTCAGTCCCATTATCAATAACTAATGTAATTACTTTACTTTTCATTTTTCTCTCTGCAAACCTTAGCCAATTAAATAAACGTTTGAATATTTCTGTTTTGTTTTTCATAAGATAGCAGAAACTGTATTGTGAGTAATGGTCCATAATACTCAAAATATAACAGGCACCTCCTAAACTTGGTTTTTTAGGACCAATTATGTCAGCAAAAACAACCTCTAAAGGTTCTTTGGTCTTAAACCCATTTAGTCTGTTTGCAGGACAGTCTTCTCTTGGCTACAAGCATTACAGTTTAAACACTTGCTACAGGGTTTCAATTTTACTCCCTCTGACAATTCAACAGTTTGAGAATTTTGAAATTAATGTGCCCCAGATGTCTATGCAGTAAATGTATACATTAATCATGTGGCTTAACATTGTTATAAACTGACTTAGCCATCTTCAATTGGTCATCATGTATCACATATAAATCATTTTCTAATGTAGCAGTAACACTTCTACCCTCTTTCTCTATTATACAGTTATCTCTCCTAAAAGTTACTACATAACCAAGATTAACTAAAGCCCTTACTGATAGCAAATTAAATTTCAGTTTAGGTACATATAACATAGTTAAATGTTCATTTATACAAGAACAATATGCAGTACCTTCACCAGATGCTTTAATCTTCCATCCATTTGCCAATGATACATGTTGTTTACTCGTGGACATCTTTGCAAACCTTTTTCTATCTTTAGTAATGCATTGCGATGCTCCACTATCAACAACCCACAAATCATGGTTTACAGTTGAACTGCTAGACATAGCTAAACTAACATTCTTCTTGGCCTTCTGGTGTTTACCAGTGTTCTGTCTTTTTCCTTTCTTACAGAATCTAGCTATATGTCCTCGAGCCCCACAAGAGAAATATTTTCTAACAATATAGGCAGTTGAAGACAAATCCTCTTCTTGTGGTTGTTTCTTCCTCAGTTGGTCCCTATCCGGCTGTCTTCTTGCTTCTTCTAACAACCTTCCAGTTATGTCAGTCAATGTCAGTTTATCTCTGGGCAGGACTTCCAGTGAAGATACACAGTCATCATAACTTTCATCCAATGAGGAAAGAAGGATGTAAACTTGATGCAGCTCTGAAAATATCAGTTCCTTTTCATGTAGCTCTTGAAAAGTTCTTTTCATGAAGTTCAAATGAGCTAGCATATCTCCACCTTTCAGAAGATGTGCTCTAAACAATTTACATTTTAGATGTATGTGTGCACCTACACTGTCATGAACATAAATCCTCTTCAAGTTCCCCCAACATGAATATGGACTAGCTTCTGATTACTCAGTGTTAGTCCAATTATACAAAGAGCTCGTTTGTTGTTCTGTTTAAAGTCAGCAAGCTTCTTGCCATCATCCTCATTAGCTGGACCCCAAGCATTTACATCTGGTGGGTCCTGAACTACATTCCATAAACGTTCTGTATGCAGTAGATTGCACTTCATAGACCAGGAAACATAGTTCGTTTCATCCAACTGGGTTATCAGTGATAGACTTGTTGAATTGTCTTGTGCCATCTTTACCAGGATAGCAACCCACAATTAAACAGTAAACAGCTGTCTGTATACAGTACTGTGTATTCACATCAACTCTCAGTTATCTGAGCCTGGTGTGGCCTGGGCCCATAACCAGTGTTGAGGTAATTCCCCGTTAGGAGAATGAGTGCATACAGGGAGACGTATTTGAGAGTAGTGTTTGAATAATACACACACAGCACACAGATATCCTGTACAGTAAATGTAGGTTTTTACTTTCCATAAAAGTTTAAGCAAAGTTCAAAATAATCAGTCCAAAGTCATTCACAAGTTAAATCAGTCAGTTTTCAGTCCAGGGATAATCCAATAACAAAGTCCAGTGTCAAAAACAGTTTCAGTATCAAACTTACATCAAATCCGTGAATAACAGTCAATTATGAGGAATGGCAATACTCTCCAACAGAAGGCAAACAAAGACTCACTGAGACATACTCTCTTCTGAGACTAAGACTTAACAACCCAGGTTTCTGGCTCCATCTTATGGCCATTTGAGAAACCACACCCAATTACACTTTTAGGATTCTCTTAAAGAGACAGTATTAAAATGTCTATCGTGGTTTCTGTATTTCTAACCCAAATAGCTGTTAGGTGACTCACATTCCTAACAGTATTTTAAAATAGTATACTTAAAAAATAAAATGAATATCAGCACCCTTACAAACTACTATTAACATTTCAAATGTACATATCAGGTTCAAACACATATTACCAATAAAATTGCAAACAAACAATTTAAAATGAGATTAGGGTAAAATACAATAATACATAAATATGTAAAATATAATAAAATGACATAAATTATATTTCTGTATCACCCTGCAATCTACCCCAATCAGGCCCACATATGCCGATCTCAATTGGACCATTGTAGTCAGAAATTGTGCTTTATTAAATGTTGTTTTCAGATTCTGGCCACACATGAGGTATATTTTTTTAATATGGGCCTCCCACTGGGCCATACATTTAATATGTGGGTCAAGGTACTTACATCTCTTGCACTCTTATATGAACAGCAGTCAAATAATATATGACTCAGAAGTTCTACCTCTTCAGCTCCACAGACACATGTATGTTCATTGTATGGGATAGAATGGAATCTCCCAAATCTAACCATTGTATCAAGCTGTTCAAATCTTGAGTAAATGTCAAGTAAATATCTCCCTGAGATGTTTGGCTGTTGTGATTTTAAATAATTGTCAATTTGGAAGTTATGTTTATTTTTGCTCAGCCATTTCAAGTTACCAGCCTTACTAAGTGTGGCTATGTCGTTTTGAGCTTCTATATCCATGATTCTTTGGGTAACCTTTTTTTTTGTTGTTGTTCTCCTGTTACATAGGGAGCAGAGAGATATATTTATATAATATATCAATTTAGTAATTCGGATTGCAATTATATCTGCTACAGTAGACATAGCTTAGGGAGTCTATCTGTCTTCATTTCATTAAGCTAGTGGTTGTAAGCTCTAATTTTAGACAGTGCCTGAATTGTGTAGATTCCCAGTTCTGCTCTTACTGCTGCAGCAGATGTCTTAGGGTCCACACCCAAAATACATCTCAGGTGCTGAGACTGTGCTTGCTCTAAAGCTGGGTTTTACTGTGTAAACCCCAAATCTCAGCTCTGTATAGGAGCATAGGGATTACCTTAGCTTTATATACTATGATTAGTGGTATTAGGGAGCCTGAATAACTGTAATTACTTTAATTTAAGTAATAGATTAAAGCAAAATTTTTCTCTAAGTGTGCTCTGTTGGTGGTTACAAACCCAAGATCTGATCTTGGAAAAAGAGTATATGAAGGTGCTAACCTGTTCCTTGGGTCTCCATCTAGTTGCCATCTATGTCTCTGGTTATGTTTACCAAACACCATAATTTTTTATTTGGATTTGCTAATAATTAGATAGTTATCCTGACAGCTAAATCTCCTTAGTAGCCTACACAATCCTATCTGTGAGTATGATAATAGAATCATATCATCAGCATACAGCAAGGTGTTACCATTTCTATTTAGAGTCATTGGCTTGTGCATCATAGGGTCTTTCATTAATCCTGGCAAGTCAAAAAAATCTTTCTTCACATCACTTTCAATTTCTTTCCAATTACTTCTTGGGTCATCCCTAACCAAAACATTTTCATCTCCATTTCTAACTTTCTTTTGCAACCATGTCCATTAAAGCATTTGTACCTTGCATTAAAAAATAGAAGTGGGCAGCTTTATCAACTGAATGGCATACTAAATAGTTTCAATTTAAATGAACAACTTGCAGAATATTGCAGCAGGGTATTTCTGTACATTTGGGTTAACGGATAAACTTTTTCTTCTGCACTCAATATTACAATAATATCAAAGAATAATATAAAATAATAAGAGCAAACATATTTTAAAATTGTTGCCTTACAAAATAAAATAAATGTCAGCACCCTTACAAACTACTTTTAACATTTCAACTATTAATTTGAAAGAAGGAGAAGATTGAAAAAAAAAACCTCTTTAAAATTGGTCTGGATATTTTATAGTAATATATTTATTTTATTTATTTTTATACAAATATAAATATTTTTATAAATCAGAGGTGGTATTCAGCAGGTTCTAACAAGTTCTGGAGAACTGGTATCGGAAATTTTGAGTAGTTCGGAGAACTGGCAAATACCACCTCTGGAGATTTTACACTATCCTTCCCCTACCAGGCCCACTAAGCCATGCCCACAGAACTGGTAGTAAAAAAAAAATGAATCCCACGACTGATATAAATGTTTACAAGGGGATTAGCAAAGAAGAAGATTAAGATCCTCCATCAAAGTTGTTTTATGTATTGATAGTTGGAAATTGCAGTTTTCAAGGCAGAGCAATTATGCAAATATGAATAAGGAAACAGGATGTTCTATTCTTAGTGGTTTGAGGTGAATAATTTGGGGTGTTGTTTTAAAATAGATTAACCCTGTTTAAAGCTTATATTACCCATTTTGAATAACTTGGCATGCAACATGAAAAATCTTCCACCAATTTCTGTTAAATATAAATGGAGCTGGTTCTAGGGACCAAAAAGGACAAAGCTTTGTTCATAACAGGAGATCTGGCAGAGATAGTACTTTATATGTGGATTTTCTTGAAGCTTTGACAAAATCCTTACCAAAAGCTCTTCATCAAATGTGAAAACATAGAAAATGATATGTAATCTAAGATATTAGTGCCAAAATACAGAACTAGAAATAAAAAGTTTTCAAATCAGAAAAGGAATCAAAAGTGTTATAGACCATAATTTCTTTATTTGTTCACCATAATGAACTGTGAGCAATAAGAAGGCAAAGCTAGCTCATGAAATTAATCTGTTTGACATAAAGTAATCAAAAAGGGAATGATCAACTAGAAAATATGCCAAAATACACATATACATACATATACACACATTAATTGTAAAAGTAGGAAGAAAAATCTAGAATATTGTTTTGAAACTTGGAAACGTTAAGATGCTTTCTACAATTTTTTAAACAACAAACTAAAAGACTCAAGGTCCATCCCACCCCTGAAAGGACCTAACAGCAAAGACTGCAATGACGACACCATCAAAGCAAACCTCTTTACACATTCTTTGGCTCAGTATTTGTAAACAGCAATGGATCAAGCCCAGTACTTCTCAGTACTTCGAACCACAGATAACTACAATGATCTAATACATATCGATTTTATAGAAGATATTGTTGAAAAAGCACTGCACAATCTAAAACCATCCCTATCTATTGGACTGGATGGAATATGTGCCTACTTCTTTAAAAAGCTATCCACTGCCATAGCCGAACCTCTAAGCATAATCTTTGAAAAATCTTTCAGGACCAGCTCCTTGCCAAACCTATGGTCACAAGCCACGGTCATCCCCATCTTCAAAAAGGGAGACTCCAGCCTAGTTGAAAATTACAGACCAAGCTCCTTACGCTGCATCACCTGTAAAGTCATGGAATCAATTATTAACCAATCCATTATCCTCCACTTAGAGACAAACTACCTACTCTCTAATAAACAATTTGGTCTCAGAAAAAACTATCCTGTAATCTGCAACTCTTACACTGCAAAAACATATGGACTACACAACTGGATCAGAGCAAAGCAATAGACACAATCTACATAGACTTCTGTAAAGCCTTTGATTCAGTAGTACATGACAAACTACTCCTAAAACTAAAATCTTATGGTATCTCTGGATACTACATAACTGGATAGAAGCATTTCTGTCAAACAGACAACAAATGGTCAAAATTGGGAGCGTCCTATCAAATTCTGTACCTGTCAACAGTGGTGTCCCCCAAGGCAGTGTTTTAGGACCAACTGTCTTCATATTCTACATAAATGACCTCTGTGATCATGTTAAGGGCAACTGCGTTCTGTTCGCTGATAATGTAAAGCTATTCAACACCACAGACAATACTATTACCCTCCAAAAAGACCTTGACTATGTATCAGAACGGTCAATCAAATGGCAACTTCAAATCTCAACAAATAAATGCTCTGTCTTACGTATTGGCAGAAAAAAAAATCAGAAAATAAAATATAAGCTAAATAGTCAAGACCTTGTTGAGGATCCAAATTCTGTCAAGGATCTTGGAGTACACATCTCAAATGATCTAAGTGCTAGAGCCCACTGTAACTACATAGCCAAAAAGGCGTTAAGAGTTGTTAATCTAATCTTACATAGCTTCTTCTCTGGTAATATCACACTACTAACTAGAGCATACAAAACATTTGCTAGACCTATACTTGAATACAGCTCATCAGTCTGGAACCCATATCATGTATCTGATATTAAAACAATTGAAAAAGTCCAGAAATATTTCACAAGAAGAGTTCTCTGCTCCTCTACTCATTACAGAATACCTTATGCCACCAGACTTGAAACTCTAGACTTAGAAAACCTAGAACTACCCCGCCTCCGGTCTGATCTAAATATAGTATATAAAATCATACATTGCAATGTCCTACCTGCAAATGAATACTTCAGCTTCAATCATAACAATACAAGAGCACACAATAGATACAAACTCAAGGTTAACCGCACCAAACTTGACTGCAGAAAATACGACTTCAGCAACAGAGTGGTCAATGTTTGGAATACTCTACCTGACTCTGTGGTTTCTTCCCCAAACCCCAAAAACTTTAACCTTAGACTGTCTACTATTGACCTCACCCCCTTCCTAAGAGGCCTGTAGGGGGCATGCATAAGCACACCAATCGTACCTACCATCCCTGTCCTATTATTTTTTATTTTTCTTATAAGTATCTCATGTATTCAAAACTATATTTATTCTTATACCTGTATCTTGTAAGTGATTGACAAATCAAATAAAATGTAAATGTAAAATGTGTGTCTTCAACTCCCAGAATTTCTTTAACTGCCAAGTTTAAGAAGCCAAGTCTAGAATATCCAAGGCTTTTAAGATGAAACACAAATCTTAACACAAGGGTGTCAAACTCAATTACATTGAGGGCTGCATCAGGGTTGCATTTGACTTTGGTGTGGGTGTGTAGCCAGGGTAGACATGACCTATTCAACATCACCAGTGTTGGGGGGCCTGTAGGGGCCTGAGTGTCTGCCAGTGAAAACGGGCTCCCGAGCTCCATATTTGGCTGTGATGGCCTCCTGCAACCCTCTGCCAGCAAAAAGGAAGCTCATGAGAGCCACCCATGGCCCTCCTGAGATCCATTTTCTCTGGCAGAGGCACCGCGGGTTGGTCCTTTGCTGTTACCAGGGCAACCCTGCGGGCCAGATCTGGCCCCCAGTTCTTGAGTTTAACAGAAGACATTATATAGATATATAAAATATGAAAAATATGGACAGTGAGATGAGATCCTCCATTAAAATTCAATATTGATTCAGAAACAATAAAAGCAAGTATTTATTGATAGCATGGTAATACATTAAAAAAAACCAAGCATCCATGAACCATTCATGATATTTTTGAATGAAATGTTATTAGCTTACGATTTTTCTTTAGTTTCACTAATGCATTCCTGGCACTGTAATTGGAACCCATGGAAAGAAACTTCTGAAGTTTGCTTAATTAAAAAGTAATTGCTG
This sequence comes from Pseudonaja textilis, assembly GCF_049901715.1. NCBI lineage: Eukaryota > Metazoa > Chordata > Lepidosauria > Squamata > Elapidae > Pseudonaja > Pseudonaja textilis. Next base: position 66,872,436 of record NC_142008.1, read on the forward strand.
TAAATTAGACAGGTCTAATCCAATTAAATATTTGAGCAAAATATCTACTGATAAAACTTTATTTTAGGGTGAGATAGATCTATTTATAACTCACTTGGGATTAAATATTTCAGAATAATGAAGTCTGCTGCCCAGCCCCAGTCTTGATATAGTGGAATTGGACAACTATTGTTGAATCTCCAATCTTCCTTTCAGGGTAGGCAGCAAAGCAGAATTGTGGAGAAAGAGATAGGGCTACAATTACAAAGGAATCTGACCATCTGGGTTCATGACAGACTGATTTGTTTTTCATAAGAAGAAACAGAAGAACAGAGCAGAAACCATACTTGCTACACTCATGTCCTGTGGCAAAATTTGGATGTAGAGAGCACAATTATCCTTATATTTCTAGATTTCTCAGCAGCATTCAATATGCAATTAAGAGTATCATTCTGGATTATGTTCAGGGATTGGACTTGTTTTCAATTACCTGAGTCAGTAAAGTCAATAAGAAGGGAGAAGTGTTATAAAGTGCCTCGAGACTTGGTTTTATACTTTTTAAAGCTGTGGTGAGAGATGTTCCATTGGTTCAAGAAATTGAATCACTAATGTGATAATACTCAATTGTACATTTTTATCCTGGGCCCAATGGGAGAAGCAATGAAAACTCTGACTTGATGCAGGATGGCTTACACAATCTAGATGGGAAAAACACAGGTCAGATTCAGCTCAACCAAAACAGGATGGTTGTTATTGCAGAAGCTTATTGATTTCAGGGCTCCACCAAACTTGACGCTAAGTGGGAGCAAGCTCTCCCAGAAATAACAAAGCTATAGTTTGGTGATCTTCATAGATTCATGTGAACAAGTGGAAGTTGGGCCAGAAGGGACTTTTGTTCAACTTCAGTTGATGCATTAAATTGCAACTTTATCTGGAGTCACTTGTTCTGAGATTGATTTGTCATGTTTCCCATCTCTTAATAATTTGCTCTACATAGGACAGTTGTAAAGGACACCTGAAAACTTGAACAAATGCAGGAAGCAATAGCACACAAGCTTATTGTTCACTCTTGGTAGTGCCGTGTAACTTGAGATTTGTTCTGGTTACCAGAATTGTTCTGTTTTTAAATGCAGTCAATGTTGCTGTTAAAATCTTATATGGCTTGGGGTGTGGATATCTAAGAGACTGTCTTTCCTAAATGGCTTCTGCCTGCCTGAACCAGACAGCCACATATTCAGGTTAATTTTCATTGATGCTTCTATGAGTTTAATATAATAAGGAAATTTTATGTTATTTGTGTTTATTATTATTGTTTTATTATGTTTTCTAATATTAGTAAATCACCTATATGTTCTCTGGGTAAGTGGAGGATAAGCGTATGCATAAATAGCTTCCTAGGTATTAGTTGTAGAACCACATTGTTTGTATTAGGAGTGATTTAGAATTAGATTATTTTAATAGACCACACAGTCATTGAATAGAAATCAACTTATTTACCTTTTCAGTAATATAAAAATTGGAGCTATCAGCATGTTGCAATGCATAATGTTCATGGTTTGCAAGAGACCACCTAATAAGACAAAGATATACATTAGTAAAATGTGTATAGAAAAGAGAATATTACGAACTTTTTCCTTCCCTTCACCAATTAGTTACATTTGATAACAGAGCATAAAGGTAAATTTATAAATAACTTTCAAATTATCTTTAAATGTGATATTTACCACATTCTGCCTAAATGAACAACAGTATGGATAAATTTCATACTGGGGATGCAACTTGTACACATCTTACATCATGCATATGAATTAAAAAGATTCTGGGAAGATACAAGCTTAAATACTATTTGAATCTACAACAATGGCTCAAACAATCAACACATTCTCACATAAAGAAAGCTATGAACTTGCCTTGCTGGTTTCTAGCTCAAAATATCAAGATATCTAAGCTTATTGCTGATGTTTATGAAAGCAGAAACACACAGGTTGTGAGCAACAGCAGCAGCATATAGCTCAGCCATTTCAAAATATATTAAATCATAATTTATGATTTGCTAGATCTGAACAGTATACTTCTCTTTCCCCTCCTCAAATTGGAAATGAAAGTGTGAAGTTTGTGTTAACTTTATGGAATTGCAATAAGAGGGGGATCCCTCTTACTTAGTTTAGTTTAGCTTAATTTACTTTATTGTCATTGCACCTCATACAACGAAATCAAACACCATCTTCAATGAACCTCATGACCATGACCATGAAAATAAACACAAACACACATCCTTCACCTTTCACACTTTTAACCGGAAACCCCCAACACCAGACCAACACTGCACTATACAGCACAATTCAAAAGAGCTACTTCCTGGGATAGAAGCTGTTTTTCAGCCTATTTGTCCTTGTTTTTATTATTCTGTACCGTCTGCCAGATGGTAATAGTTCAAAAAAAGGGTTCCCAGGATGAGATGGATCTTTGAGAATGTTTCGAATTTTCTTAAGGCAGCGAGAGCTATAAAGCTCTTCCAAAGATGAGAGAGGGCAACCAATGATCTTCTGGGCAATGACATTAACCCTCTGGAGTGCTTTCCTATCTACTACTGTGCAATTGGCAAACCATACAGAGGTGCAGTATGTTAAAACGTTCTCTATGGTGCAGTGGTAGAAGGTCACCAGCAGTTTTCCATTCAGTTGTTGTTTTCTGAGAAGTCTCAGGTAGGATAATCTCTGCTGGGCCCTTTTGGCCAGGGCTGCAATGTGGACACCCCAGGTCAGGTCCTCTTTTAGGGTAACACCCAGAAACTTAAAACTGGCCACTTGTTCCACTCGGTCTCCATTGATAAGCAAGGGCTGGATGTCTGATCTGTTCCTTCTATAGTCCACTTACTGGTGTTGAGGACCAAGTTCTTGTCTCCACACCACGAAAGCAACCAGTCTACCTCATCTCGGTAAGCAGACTCATCTCCCCGAGAGATAAGTCCCACCAATTATTGCAATTCCATAAAGTTAACACAAAACAAAAGATCACATATAACAAATCTATTTTACTTAATGCCAGTAAATTAATGTTTAAAATAGTTCACCTTCCATCTCTAGGCTTCTCAAAATGGAATAATATATATATAAGTCCAAGAATATAACTAGCTGCCAGTGTGGGCAGTGCTCTGAGTCCACTTAATTCCATTTCTATAATAGTGTGAGATAATCCCCAATGCTATGGGTAATTAATTACTTATACAACTACACACAAACATCAAATTCCAGCTCAACCATAATGCATATTGGATAACCTCAGAAGCTATATTTCTTTGTTTGTATAATATAACTTTCAGGGCGGTCTAGCAGGTTGGGAAAATTTTGGATATATATATGTAATGAATAATGTAGTTTTCTCCACTGGCCACTTTCAAAACTAAAGAGAGACAGCTGTAACGCAAACTCAAAATATGTTTTTATCTTACATAATACAATTAAAATTATGTTTATCTAAATATATGATAAAAACTGAATGTATGAAGCAATAGCAGTCTGAATTCCTTAATAGGAGATAGTTGAATTAATCACAAAGAGAATTAAATTTATTATGTGTAGTGCCTTTGGGAATTATAAAAATAATAGTAGAAAAACAGAACTTACCCATCACAGACTTCCTTGATAATTGCAGTCAGTGGCTTTTTCTGAGCATACAAAAAAAGAGGGTAAACATCATTTTTTGTGTCTATTGCAACATAACCTCCAATGCACATTTGTAATATGAAATAAATTTTAACTTATTTCATTTAATTAGTACTTTTAGAATATTTCATTCTAATGAAATATCAATCTTTATTTATTTATCTAATGAGTGATAATATATGCTATCAATTCTCTATTGAAAATATTGATCTAACCGGCCTAATTAAGTAAAGCAAGTTAATATACTGGTATATGCATAACAGAATAATGGAGTTTGGAGGAACTTTAGAAGTCTTCAATCCCCTGCTTAAGCAAGAATATATACATGTACATTTACGTATATATGCACATGCACATACACACATACATATATTAACATTCAATTCTAAACATTTTAAAATTATACTTAATTATAGCAGTCTTAATCAATTATATTCCATATATTTGGGGTTACAATTCCTGTCAACTAGACACAGCATTTTCAGTAGACTGAGGATGATGGAAGTATGCTTTGAAAGGAGGGGGGTTCAAAACTAGAACCAAGATTTCAACTAAGTCCTAGTTCAAATTTGACATTACTAGGCAAACTTAAAAAAGCCAAATCTATAGTTTCAGACATCACTGAAGTGTATCAGCATGGCCATTGTAAAGAATCATAATGCACAGTCTCAATTTGCATACTACACAAAACCAGGATGGAGAGAAATATATTTTATGACCAAAAATAATATTATTACAAATAATTAAGCATGGAGCGTTGAAAGGAATTTTGATTTCCTAATGCTATTCACATTCCCAGACAGATTAAAGTTAACTTCATATTTTAACACAAGTGTTTAGAAAGATGTGGAAAGAAATATCCAAAAAAATCTAATGTAATTATCTGCCAGTAACATGTATCATGAATAAAGTATGTTTTGAATAGGAAAACTAGCTCTACCCTGTACCACGCTGGTAGAGGTTGCAGTCTCAGAGCATGGGGAGATAAAAGTTACTAATGGAGACGGAGCTGAAATGCCTCTGCAAGTATTAAGTACGGATAGGCTGCCATGTATCTAAATGTTGATCACGTGATTATGTGGGCACTGCAATGGCCAAAATTTCAGGTATATGTTGCAAATCCATTGTTTTCAGCACCCCCATAATTTCAAACAGTTGCTAAAAGTAAAGTTATAAGTCAAGGACTATCTGTCCTCATATTACATTTCAAACAGCAATCTACTATTTGACATGATCATCCACCAAAGAGTCCTTCAGATAGTGATCCCTCTCTCCATTATTAGTCTTCAATAATATTTTTAGGAATCATGTAAGTTTAAATGAGGCTTCCACATGTACTCATTTCTCTGCCACATTCATGCTAATGGAAAGGACAGTACTGGATTGGGAAATTCATACATTAAAGCCCAGTTTTACTCCAGCCACACTTTTTTTTGCAACCTAGAATTCTTACTAATAAAGGAGAATATTTGTTGCTCAGGGTTGAAATAAGGAGTCCTTTGGACTCTTTGAGTTTCATTGTTTTCTTGCTGATGTTTCCATTACCCAAACTAGTTTAACTTGATCAGTGCAAGAAAACAATCAAGCTCAGAGAACACTAAGGACACCTCAAAATTCAATTAAGTAACAAAAATATCAAAACTTTAATATTATCCTAACGTGTCTCTATATTTCTCCTAACAATTTTTGTCATATGACAAAATATGTATTTTGAGTTTTTCTCTTTTAATAAAAACTAGAAAAAATATCCTTAGTGGGATAATTGTATATAAGATGCTGTTATAATATCCAAGGAAGGCTTCTACAATTCTCTCTGCACAGCAACTTCCCTCAGAGTTCTACAATTTGTGACTATAGAGCAGACTTTTACAAGTTAAAAAGATAAAAAGTGTAACATATGCATTGCTGAAAAATGCCACACATGCAACATCACCTCCCCTTGGCAAACAAATTAACAAAAGAACCAGTGTCCACAGAAGGGACAGCTGGATTTGTAAGCAATATGTTCTCTCAATCTTTTCCTCCCCACCCCACTCCAAGTTGGAACAGCATGTCCAGAACTTTGTATAAGTACCAATTTTTCTACTGTCTTATGTGGGGAGGAAAATGCAAAAGAATAAAAACAGAATAAAAATAAAAACAAAACATTTGAAAAAGTAAACAAAACTATGAATCCTCTTTAGTAAGAGAAATATAAAACATTCCCCCCTCTTGCTAGTCTTTAACTTTCAAAAAGTTCAGAAAATGCCCTTTTCTCTTGTCTAATTATAAATATTTGCTCCATTTTAGGGACATGGGCAATGGTTGGTTTTCATTACATTAATCTCCACCCACTTTAGCATTCTGTGAATAACTAACTGAAAAATAAAACAGACATACCAATGTTTTAACATAAGCTGATTTCTTGATTTAAAGTTATAATTTTGCAGTTATATGGCAATATATGCCTAATCCATTCCTACTGAAGGTCTGATTTATGGCAGAAACAAGAAGGCAGCAGTATCAAAATCTACAAGCAAAGGAGTTGCACAACCAACATGAACTACTGCATTTATATTTATTTTATATTTTACTCTATTCTGTCTTTTTAAAGTGGTTTTTAAAGCAACTGCCACTGCAAACTCCAATATTCTTACAGCTTGTCCCTAAAAGAAACCCATCTATGCTGGTGAACACAGCAGAAGCCACAATATATTTCTTGAAATTGAAATGTACCATAAATATTAGCAGATGACTCTGAGAAGCCAAAAAAACAGGAATGCAAACAACCCCCTGATGTCCAGAGAATGTGCAAATTTACCAAAGTACCAAGATCACCCTTTTTTTTTTTGCAAGAATCTTCTCAAGGTTAAAAGACTGATTAGATTAAAGGATTATGTAAAATTAGTTTCCCAAGTCAGGCTAATATCTACTGTAAATTGTTCTACTACATTTCTGTATAAACCAAAGCTTTCTCTTCTTAATTCTGGGAGCGGTAAGAATGGTTTCATTCCTTATTTTAGGTTGTGTGATGTTCCATAACACAAGCAAACTAAGCCTTACTGAAAAACAAAATATATCTATATCAGGGGTGTCAAACTGGATTTCTTCAGGGTCCAGATCAGCATTTAGTTCTCCGCGGGTTGGCCGGTGGGTGGGGAGAGATGGGACGAATGCCTCCTGTGGTACCCTGCCAACCAAAATGGGGCATAGGAAGGCTCCTGCAGCACCCTGCCAGTCAAAACAGGGCACGGGGGGGGCTATGTGAGGCCCCCATGCCCCATTTTTGGCCTGGACAGTCTTCTGCAGCACCCTGACAACAAAAACAGGGTGCAAGGGGGCTCGCATGCCCCCACCCCATTTTGGCTGGCAGATTGCTGCAGGAGGCTGTCCAGGCTGAAAATGGAGCATAGGGGCTGCACGTGACCACTGTACCCCGTTTTGGCTGACACAGGCACTGTGGGCTGGTCTTTTGCTATTTCCAGGCTGGCCCCATGGGCCAGATTTAAGCACCCTGCAGCCAAATACAGCCTGCTGGCCTTGAGGCTGACACCCCTGATCTATGTAAAGAGTAATTAAAATAATAAAGTTAAATTTGTTTTTTAAAAAGTATTAAAGGGTAACATATAAAAAGATAAAAGTTATACATATCAAGGTGGGTGCGAAAGCATCTGCCCATCAGTAATTCTGCAATGGTAAGACTTGGGGTAATATGCTGCACTAATAAGTATTTGGCCACCTTGGATTCCCAATCTCCAGGGCCCATCCGTGTCAGGGCCTCCTTGGCAGATTTTATCATGCGTTTTGCCATGCCATTCGAAACCAGATGAAATGGAGCAGAGAGGGCATGTCTAATGCCCAGGCCCAACAGAAACAGTTCCATATTGGCAGTTGTAAATTGGGACCCATTATCAGAAATCAAGAGGTCTGGAAGTCCATGGGTTGCAAACAGTCTTTTCAATGATCTGATTATGGCATCAGAAGTGGTGGAGGACATGGACACAATCTCCAGCCACTTAGAATATGTAACCATAAAAGTTTTCCCTTGGAATGGGCCAGCTAAATCTATGTGTATTCTTTATGAAGATTTTTTCTATTTTCCTATTCTGTTGGTGTTGCTTTTGGGGGTGCAGAGCCTGAGACCTGGCAGGACTGGCACCCAGCAACCCAATTGGTAATGTCTTTATCAAGTTGAGGCCACCAGACATAGCTTCTTGCTAAACTTTTCATTTTAGCCATTCCTGGATGTCCCTCACGCAGGAATTCCAAAATCTGCTTCTGTAATGATGAAGGTATAACTATTCTGTTATCCCATAACAAACAGCCCCCTTGTGTTTAGAGTTCATGCTGTCTTGTGTAAAAGGGGTGAAACTCTTTAGAATTTTGCTGTGTGGGCCTTCCCACTTAACCCAATCTATGACTTGAGAGATGACTTTGTCTCATGTTTTTGCCACATCAGAAGCTGTTATAGGTGCTTGCAATTCATCTATCATCAAAATGGAGGAAACAGGAGCTGGGTTGCTGACAGCTATAGCTAAAGGGCAGCGGCTCAATGCATCAGCGTGGCATAATTTTTTTCCAGCTTGATACAACAGTGAATAACTATTTGCAGCCAGGAAAACTGTACATCTAATCATACCTGGGGATAATACCTGGGGTGTCTGTCTCCAGCCAATAATCCTAATAATGGCTTATGATCTGTAACTAGATCGAATTGCCTGCCATATAAGTATTCGTGAATTTTTTTAACTCCCACCACCAGAGCCAGAGCCTCTGTTTGACTATAATTTCACTCTGCTGTAGCGAAAGTCCTGGAGAAAAAGGCTATTGGGGCTTCCCTTCCAATGGGCAACCTATGACTCAGAACAGCCCCAATGCCATATTGTGAAACATCACATGCTAGTACTAAAGGTAAATTCTCATTAAATTGTATCAACACACTGTCTGATGTCAAAAGAGACTTCACAGCCTGAAATGCAGTAGCCTGTCTCTTGCCCCAGACCCACGGTGTGCCTTTATCCAGTAATCTGTGTAAAGGCTTTGCTAAGGTAGCCTTGTGTGGTACAAAGATTGTGCAGAAATTGAATAACCCCCCAAACACTTGCAGTTCTGTTTTGTTTCGGGGTGCTGGTGCCTTTTGAATGGCAGTAATTTTAGATTCAATAGGATGGAGACCCGTGGCATCAATAGTGTAGCCTAAGAACTCTACCCTGGGAACTCCCACTCTGCATTTCTCTTTATTAACTTTCAGACCTACATCTTGTAGTCTTTTAAGGGTTATGTGTAATCATTTGAATAATTGTTTTGAGGTGGCAGCTATAAGAATATCATCAAAATATGGTATTACGCCCTGTAAAGCTTGTAATATGTGTTCCATTAAGTTTTGAAATAACCCTGGGGCTATCTTAACCCAAACTGGAGGTGCCTGCACCTAAAAGCCCCTGTGTGTAATGATGGTTTGTGCGTCTGCAGTTAAATCATCCACAGGCAATTATTGATATGCCTGAGAGAGATCTAATTTTGCAAAAACAGTGCTGTAGCCTATACAGTGGATTAAATGTTGCACCACAGATACTGGGTAAGAGTGTACCTATAAAGCTTTATAAAGGGTACACTTGAAATCTCCACAGATTCTTACTGAGCAATCACTTTTGATAGGGGTTACTATGGGTGTCTCCCATCTAGAATGATCAACAGGCTCCAATGTACCTTGCATAATTAACTTATCTAATTGTATATCTATTTTTGATTTAAATGCAAAAGGGACCTTACAAGGCTTGAGTCTAATGGGGCAACCTGAGGATCCAGGTTGAATGTAATGGGGTTGCCTGTGTATTTGCCTAGCATCCCATCAAACACATCCTTAAATTCCATTAAGAAGTTTTCTAACTCAGGTTCTTGTATGGAATTGATGCCACTGATGCTCAATCGCACTGATTTAAACCAATCCAAACCTAATAAACTTGGGAGTGAACCCTCCACAATAACTAAGGGCAGCTTCCCCACAAAATTTTGGAAACTTACCCTAAATTTATGTATTCCGATGATTGGTAGTCTCTGAGGTGAAGGCTGCAGGGTTGTATCCATCTCTTTGATATCTGAGGAACTAAACCTTTAATGGTACTCCAGGAAACAATTGATAAGGAGGACTCTGTATCAATTTCCATTTTACATGGACTATTTTCAATTTTAACGTTCACAGAAATTTTCTTTCCCCCTAGTCTATTTGTTTGTCTTAATTTAATTGCAAAATTCTTATCTATACCGTCTAATGTGAAGCAGTCTTCATAATATGCAGTGCCCTTCTTCCTATTATTCTCGAAATTAGGGCTCTGAAGAGATCATAGGAGAGCCCTGCAAACCTTGGCTAAATGCCCTTTCTTTTGGCACCTGAGGCAAACAGTATTTTTGAATTTACATGCCTGTCTGGGGTGATTGCCTCCACAGCCTAAACAAAAAGGTTTTGCCTGGTGAGGTTTGGCTTCCCCAAACCACTTTGTAGCCATAGGTGCTCTAAGGCAATTAATATCTTGGTCAGGATCCATGTTATCCTCATTCTCAGTCTGTTTCATATGTACAGACTGATTCCCTTTAGCTGGAATAGTTTCGCTAGAGCCCTGTATTTCAGAAGCTGATTGACTGGACAGCTCCTATGCCTGAGCCTCATCAATAGCTTGCTGCAGTGTCAAATCTGGTTTAGCTAACAAACGATGCTGAAGTCGAAGGTCCTTAATCCCACTAACTAACTGGACCAAGATAATATCCAATTCTCTGAAACCGCAAAGCTGAGCGGCTTTCCTCAGAGCAGCCATGTACCTGCTTATATTTTTGCCCTCAGCCTGGTAATGCCTATGGAAAGAATGTCTTCTAACCTAACTATTCTGGAAGGCTTGGGGGCATAATGGCTTCCCAGGACTGTAAAAATGATTTCCCAAGTTACCTCATGCACTGTCTGAAGAGACAGAAGCATGTCGAACACTTCAGCATTGCAAAAACTCAAAAAGAACGCCTTTTTCCTCTCAGTGGAGATGTCCCTCAAATAGTTTGCCTTGATAAAACACTTGAATCTATCGAGATAGGACTCCCATGTTTCAATTCCCAACTGATATGGGGCAAGAGTGCCGTTGCCATTTCAGCAATGGACAGCTCTGAGTGACTTCAGCTCTGAATACTTAAACTAACCGAGTGACTTCAGCTAACAGCCTCTGAATCTCTCAGCTGATTGTCTCCCTTCTCTTATCCCATCCTTGTCACCAGTATTAAATTAATGGGAAATAACTGAGACAGACCAGCAGGTTCAGGGTAACCCTTTTATTTAAAAATTAACAGGGTTAAAACGTCAAACCACGCACTAACACAGTGGTTGACAGGCAACAGCTGATCGCTGAGCACTCTTTATATAGCATGCTGCCAGACACGATAGCCAATCAGCTGTCGCGCTGCCTCCCGCTCATTCCTCAGACCTGACAGGAGACTTCAAATCACAACAGAAATATTCTGCTTTTATACAATGGCAATGTACACCCTACAATACCTGTTGGTTATGCTATACACTGTCAAACCTGAAACTGATCTGGACGAAACATCTTGGAGCTTCAGTATTCCCCCAATTAGCATTCCATCGACTTACTCAAATCATATCAGATTAGCTAGGGGCTATTAATCTCACATTCAAGTACAAGATGTCAAAAGTTTCTTGAAAGTAGACCATATAGATTATAAGTAAACTATATAAAAACACATGGTGCCACTTTCTCATTTCTACAATGTAAAAATATTTCAACAATTGACAAAGATTACTTCTGATGAATCCAAGACCATTTTAGGTACAGTGGCATTGAAACACTGGCAATACATAAATAGAGCTTATTTTCTCTCTACCTGTATAAAAAATATATCAGCTACTGTGTGATGCCACAAGAAACTGGGAATCATACATTTGATCTTTCATAGTAGCTTGTTAGAGCCAGTGGTAGGCTCCCTGATTGGACCAGTAGATCGGGCAACTCTGAAGCCAATAGTTGTGCAGGGGGAGACACATTATAAGATAAAAAATATTTTAGATTCAAGGCTGCATAGGGCAGGCTGCAATACCTTGTACTCTAGAAGGGATACCCTTTCTCTGAAGTCACTTGGGTCAAGAGCTGGGGTGTGAAGGCAGACAGGTTAATTAAACAGGTTCATGATGAATTCCCTCAAAAGACTAAAGGGCCTCTGGGGGGAGGAAGGGGAGGTAACGATGAGCCTTGACTAATTTCCTCTATTTGTTTTCTCTTACAGAAAATAGTCTTCAATTGAGAAGGGCAGCCTGTCAACCCTGAAGCTGACCTAGGTGGAGCCATCTTGGAGCTTCAGTGTTGCATACTGAAGCAAGGGATACAGAGGGAGGAATTAGAGATAGCTGGGTTTGTGTTGTCAAAATAAAGTACTTTCTCCTGGGAACCAAGGACATTCTCATACCTGGCCAGATGAAGGAGTGATGTCACCAGACCATCAGGCACTGCAGTGATTCAACCATGTGACTGATTTTTGGGGGTTGAGGGAAAAACTTTTACTTTTAATTAGGTGAAAACCAAGGAGCCCCTCAGAGTTTGTTTTCACCAGATATGTGCCAATATGATATTTCCAATAAAGTTATTCTTTGAGAAAATCACCTGCCTTGGAGTTTTGCTTAGAATGGATTTATTACTTGGAACCCTGACACACACACTCAAGAAATATATAAAAACATGGGATTATTGTTGAAGCACATTTAGTAAACTGGGTGTTGGTCTTACCTGACACACCATTTCTATTCGAGCTGCGAGGATCATCCAGAGAGTGGGAGGTGCTCCAGTCTGCGTTTGTGTAGGCTGAGCTTAATTACTGAGGAACGCTCCGCCCTCTATCACGTGGTCCCTTGCAGCGTTCCCCAGTTTATGCGAAGTCGAGAGAGGAGAAAGGTCATCTAACTCTCATCTAACTAGACTTAAGGTAACATTGGCCAAAACAAGACTCCCCCAGACGGAGAAAGGAAAAAAAGGGTGGGGCTGGATGATCCTCACAGCTCGAATAGAAATGGCGTGTCAGGTAAGACCAACACCCATTCTCCCTCGAGCTGCTCGGATCATCCAGAGAGTGGGACATACCAAAGCTTGGCTGTCCTACGGGAGGGAGTCCGTCTGGGGTGGAAGCTCCCCCGGGTCCTCGATGACCCGCTGGAGGACTCGTCTGCCAAACGAGGCCTCCGCTGAGGCAAAGATGTCAATCTTATAATGCTTAATGAAAGGGGAGGGGGAAGCCCAGGTGGCGGCCCGACAAATGTCTGAAATTGGGGCCTGGGTAGCCCAGGCTGCCGAGGTGGCCGCACTTCTGGTGGAATGTGCAGTGACCCCGCTGGGAACTGGTAAGGCCTGAGATGAATAAGCCTTGGCAATGGTGGCTCTGATCCATCGGCCGATGGTGGAAGGGGACACCTTGTGGCCTAACGACTTGGGTTGGAAAGAAACGAATAAAGACTCGGACCTTCTAAAGGGTTGTGTGCGTTTAATATAAATGCGGAGGGCCCACCTCACATCCAGGGTGTGCCACCGCTTCTCCCTCTCCCGCGAGGGATTGGGACAGAAGTTGGGGAGAGTGAGTTCCTGTGCCCTGTGAAAAGCTGAATTGACCTTGGGCAAGAAGGTCAGGTCGGGACGTAGGACCACCCGATCAGAATGGAAAATGCACAGGTCTTTTCTCACCGAAAGGGCTGCTATCTCCGATATTCGGTGAGCAGAGGTAATCGCCACCAGAAACACAACCTTGAAGGTCAAAATTTGGAGGGAGGACTCTCTGATAGGCTCGAAGGGAGGCTTAGTTAGGGCCACCAGGACCTTGTTAAGATCCCAAGTGAGGTATCGATGCATGACAGGGGGACAGAGGTTAGTGGCTCCCCTGAGGAAGGCCCTGATACGGGGATGGTGAGAAAGGGACCCCAGATTGTCGCCGGAGATGACAGTCGAGAGGGCCGCTACCTGGCACCTCAAAGTGTTAGGAGAAAGACCCTTCTTGAGCCCGTCCTGGAGGAAGTTCAAAACTTGGGCAACCAAAGGTGAGAGCGGGTTGACCTGGGAGGAATGGCACCACCTGCAGAAGCTGACCCAAGTAGCGTTGTATATTCAGTTGGTTGAAGGCCGTCTGGCGGCCAGGATGGTATCAATAACCTGGTCAGATAAGTTCTCCTTTCTTAACCTTTCCCGCTCAACCTCCAAACGGTTAACTGGAGCCATTGGGGCTCCGGATGTTGAATGGGCCCCTGGGAGAGGGAGATCCTGTCTGGGGGAATTCTCCAAGGAGGAGACACCGATAGGTTGCGGAGGTCCGCAAACCATGGCCGTCTGGGCCAGTAGGGAGCCACTAGGATTAATTTTGCCTCTTCTTGGATCAGTTTCTGAATGACTCTGGGGAGCAGGGCTAGCAGGGGGAAGGCGTACAGGAGTCCCGGGGGCCACGGACAGCGAAGGGCGTCGTGATTCTTGGCCCCGGGGGAAGGGAATCTGGAGAAGAACCGAGGAAGTTGGGTGTTGAGGGGGGATGCAAAGAAGTCCACTGATGGGAGACCGAAGATCCTGGTCGCCTCTCTGAACAGGGACAGGTGGATGCGCCACTCGGACTGGTCCACGGTGGCCCTGCTCAGCCAGTCCGCTCGGGTGTTTGAGGCCCCTGAAATGTGTTCTGCTTTGATCGAGAGGAGGTAACGCTCTGCCCAACAACAGAGTCGTTCGGCCTCCCTCATCAACCGAATGGACTGGGTGCCCCCTTGCCTGTTGACATGGGCCTTGGCGGTGACGTTGTCCGTGAGGATAAGGATGTGCTGCCCGTGTACCTGAGGAAGGAAGTGGCACAGGGCCAGGTGGATGGCGTGGAGCTCCAGCCAGTTTATACTGCATGCCCGCTCTGCCTGGGACCATGTGCCCTGCATTGTAAGGGATTGTGTGTGAGCGCCCCAGCCATTCAAGCTGGTGTCTGTGGTGATGGTGAGATGCTGAGGTTCTTTGAAGTGATGACCCCTGTTGATGGCAAGGTTGGTCCACCAGAGGAGCGACGAGAGGACCTTTGGAGGTACCTTGATGGTGGATTTTGAGTTGCTTCTGCCGGACCTTTGAAACGGGAGCAGGAGCCACTGCAGGGACCTGGTGTATAAACGGGCCCAAGGAATAATAGAGATGCATGAAACCATTTTTCCCAGCAATTTAGACAATTCTAACAAAGAAGCCCTCTTTGATCGCCGAATAACTTGAATTTTTAGTTTTGGATACTTAGGAACCTTTCCGAAGAAAGGAAAACCTTCCCCTGAACCATATCAATAATGGCCCCCAAGTGAGCAATTCAGGTAGAAGGAACCAGTTGGCTCTTTTTTTGATTGACTAGAAATCCATGGGCCTGGAGTGCAGAGAGGGCGACCTTGGTGTCCTCCTCTGCCTGGGACTTGGAGTGGAACAGGATGAGGATGTCATCCAAGTAACAATGGAGCCGGACCGGGCGGTCCCTTAAGTGGGCCGCCAGGGCCGCAAGGATCTTGGTGAAAACTCTGGAGGCGGAGGCCAACCCAAAGGGGAGGGCCACATACTGGAAATGACGATGATTGTAACAGAACCTGAGAAATTTGGAGTGGGAGGGCCGGATTGGGATGTGGAGGTATGCCTCAGAGAGGTCTATGGAAGAGAGCCAATCCCCTTGTCTGGTACTCAGAAGGATGGATTGAAGGGTATGCATTTTGAATTTACGGTGGGTTAGGAAATGATTAAGTCGTTTGAGATCCAGGATTGCTCTCCCCCCCCGAGGATTTGGGAACCACAAAGAGATGGGAGTAGAAACCCTGACCTCGCTGAGAGGGAGGGACTGGTTGGATGGCCTGGATGGTGAGTAGATGATGGATGGCAGACTCCATCAAACTGCGTTTGGAGGGGTCCCTAGAGGGGGGAGATGTCATGAAAAACTTGGGAGGTTGAGAATTAAACTCCAGAGCGAGCCCAAACCTAATGGAGTCCCTGACCCAGTTATCGGAAGTAGTGGAGTCCCATTGGTCAGCGAAATGTCTAAGCCGACCGCCAATGGGAAGGGAAAGACAAGAGTTATTTGGGGTGCCGAAAGGGTCTCCCCCCGGAACCTCTGAAGGGCGCTTGAAACCTCCGCCCCTCCTATTCCGATTGCCCGGATCGGAGCAATCCTGGGGGTAGGATGGCCTATAAGCGGGAGGCCTCGGGTATCTGGGAGGGAAGGGAGACTGGTAGAAGGACCGGGAGGACCCTCTTCGAAAGGGCTGAGAGGTTCTGGAGTCTGGCCTCCGAAAAAGAGAGGGAAGGAACTTTTTCTTGCCCCTGGTTTCGGCTAATAGAGGGTCCAGGGCCGAACCAAAGAGCTTCTCCCCCTTAATGGGAGCGGAGGCCAGCTTGACTTTATTTTTAATGTCCGCCTGCCATGGTTTGAGCCAGAGCAGACGGCGAGCTGTGACCTGAGAAGCTAGTGCCCGGGAGGAGAATTTGACAGCGTGGTACGTGGCATCGGCCGAGAATTCTGATGCTGCTGTGATTTTCGCAATGTCCTGATGCGCCCTTGTGTTGGAGGAAGAGACATGCAATTTTAGTTGGCGAGGAGCCACCGAATAGAGGACCTGGTGAAGAAGGAGGCGGCCGTGGCCGATCTAATGGCCCAGGCGTCGGCTAGATGAGCCTGGCCTTAAGGCTAATTCGGACCTCCTGTCCTCGGGCTTGAGAGCCTCCAGAGGGTCGCAGGGAGGAGGAGAAGCGAGACCAGCGATGGGCTCATCCACCTCCGGGGTGTTGAGGAGAGGAGCAAAACTTGGCTCGAGGTTAAAGAACCTCTTGTCCTGGGTGGATGGTGCAGGGGGGGCCCCCGTAAAGCCTAGCTGGTTTGAGACCAGGTCATGGAAAATAGGTGAGGCTGGGACCACGTCCTCAGCTACCACGGGCTGCCTAAACATGGCGTCCTCTGGATCTTCTGCAGAGGAGGGGGGGCAGAGGGGAGTTGAGCGGCTAGGCCAGAGGTGTTCTTGGCCTTGAAGAGGATAGATTTGAACATGTGAGGTTTGAACAGTCCCACAAAGGAATGCTGGTCGGGGGTGAGGCCCTCGTCCTCCGACAGCTCAGCTTCCATTGGGTCTAATTCCGAGAAAGGTTCCCCATGGAAGGTGGATCCCCATTCAAAGTCCTCCTCCTCCTCCCTGTATTGGTCTAGAATCTCCATGTCCTCCTCCAGTTCCTCTTCTGGAAGAGGGCTGGCCCCCCGGGAGGGTACCTGACCAGGAGCAGGGTCCGGAGTGGGTGTGGACCTGGCTGGTACAGACTCTTGTGCAGGAGCCGTCTGAGGAAGGCCTGGCCCGGCCATCTGCTGCAGGCCTTGAGCTATTCCTTGGCGAATTGCCTGCTCCATCCAAGCCCTCATGTACTCAGGCATCTCAATCGTGGCGGGTCCTCCTGTCTTACGCCAGCGGCCGTGGGGGTGAAGGTGGCTTCGGGCATCTGCCTGGTTGCTGGTCCAGGGGCCTGAGACTCCTGGGGTGAGCTGTGCCTGGAGAGCGGGGAACAAACTGGAGGGGGGGTGCCTAGAGGTAGAAGGGATGGCTGAGGGTGTTGGTTGAGGCACCCTAGAGCGCCTGTCGAACTCTTTCTCTAGTGCCTTATGGCACCTTAAGGCATCCCTTTGAGAGGCCTTGGATGCCTCCTGGGAGGTTTCCTTAGCCTGTCTGCGCACATGATGGGACTTAGATTTTGCATTCAAGGAAGGGCGGTTAGTGGAATTGTCATCTGCCATTGTAAAACAAATTTAGGTGGAGCAATATATAGGCGGTTGGCACGCCAAGGATACGACCTATGGATAAGGCTGGGTATCCAGAAGCTGGCCCGCGCCCCCTTTTAGAATTTGTAAAGAATAATCTGAAAAGTATGGTGAATAATTATGTATTGCAATAGTTATTATTGAATTGCTATTATTAAGGAATATATACTGTCAGGATATATATCTAGGAAAAAAACACTGCTGCAGCAGTAATGAGAAGCTATATATTTCTAAGCAAATCTGAGAGTGATTAATCACCAACTGAATAAAATTGGATCACCACTGTAGAAATATGAAGATATTCCTTATTAATCCGTGACTGTGGTAGATAGGAAGACCAATTAGTCAGATTAACGCCAGGAATCAAATGGCCTCAGGCAGCTTGCCCCCCCCCCCCGGGAGGGAGTGGCTGCACTTGCTTCCACGCCCTGCGCTCTGCTGCGGGAGCCAACACTTTAACCACCAATAGTTATAAAATTAATTATTTACTCCTTTGGAAGAGAAAGAGAGAGCCCTACTAGGCTTGGAGGCCTGAAACAAGGGCTAGAAAAAAACATCGCAGCAAATTGGAGGCCTCAAAATGGCGCCTGACCACGAAGCGACACCCAAAATGGCGGCCACCTGGGAAATGTTGGAAGGAATGGGCTGCTCAGGGTGGATTAAGTCCTGCTAGCCACAAGGGCGAGGACGCTGAAATCGCCTCTACCTGAGCGATCGGCGTTGGATGGGGGGAAAACCAGCTGTGCAATTAATCCAGGCCGCTGGGGGCGGCACGAGGTAAACAAGGCAGGAACGGAGAGAAACGAAACGGAAAGAAACGACTCGGGGGGGGTTAGCACCCAAGCGCTGCTAAGCCGCCCACTCAGCCCCCTTGGGGGTGAAAAACACGCACCCCTGGATCCCAAGGCACCCTCAAATGCGCAGAGGCTAAGGAAAGGTAGAGCTGGGAGTCAAACCTGAATATTATTCCCTGAGAGCTTGAATCGGCCAAGAGAGAGAAGCACACACAGCCTAACTCTGCGAAGGCTGAGCATAAACTGGGGAACGCTGCAAGGGACCACGTGATAGAGGGCGGAGCGTTCCTCAGTAATTAAGCTCAGCCTACACAGACGCAGACTGGAGCACCTCCCACTCTCTGGATGATCCGAGCAGCTTGAGGGAGAACAAGTACAATTGAATATCATAGACATCTAAAAGTAGTGAGTCTGCTCCCTGGAATACAGCTCAGATAGCTGAACTATTGTTATTACATATGTGGATGGAACAACCTTGCAAGGGAGTCAATCACATTAAAAACAAATGGTCATTATGAAGAATTTGTTTCCAGAGTAGAAAAATGTGGTACATGCCTCACTTGTTGACCTGGCAAAGATATATTGACCTCCCACATCACATAAAACTCAGACTGAAGAAATGTTTTACGAAAGCTACCAGCATGGAAGGGAAGGATTTTCCTTATTTGAAGCAGATGTTTCCAAGAATAAGTAATGCCAAAACTAAGGAAACCATTTTTATTTAGCCCACAAAACACATATGTAATAAATGACAAGCGATTCGAAGATCTGTTAGTGAGGTGAGAGAAAATCACCTGGAAAGCACTCAAAGATATCACTGAGAATTTTGTGGGCAACTAAAGAGCACCAAATTGCATTCAGCTGTTGACAAACCTCTTATGACATACAAGAACATAAAGGCAACATGTCACTGAAGATTCATTTTCTGCATTCACAATTGGACTTCCTTCTGAAAATCTAGGTGAAACCAGTGATGAATATGGTGAAAAGTTTCACCAATGCATTGCCACAATGGAAAAATGGTATCAGAGCTACTGGAATCCATTAGTACTAGGTGACTATTGTTGGATGCTACAATGAGATGCATCAGACAAATGGACTGAAATAAAAATCTGCAAATGAACTGCAAATCTGACTTTGTCAGATTCTTGTATCTGCCATTCATCAATGGAAGAAGAACTGGGGGAGTTGATGCAAGTAATCCTTTTTGATGTAACCTAAATAACCTAATTCTTGTATTGAATTCATATAACCTGCACACGATTTACAACTGGGGACTGGAGCCCAGATGCCTGGAAACTTGTCACCTCTTGGAAAGATAGCAAGAGGAGAATGGGCCATACAAATTCCAGCTCTGAAAGAAACTTCCTGGGAGTCTCTTCTCAACCACATTCCCAGAAAAGCGAGGGGGGGGAAGGGGGATTACCATGTTGCTTCTTTGTATTGACGAAATCCACACCAGATTAAGGAGAGGGGTTCTAACTCCCTTTATCTAAGCTGCATGCGCCTGGCGGGATCTCAGATCCTGCTTCGAATTTGACTTGCTGTCTTCCTTTTCAATAAAGAATTATTTGAAATACCCTGTTTTCAAGAGTTCATTCTTATCATCTGAAAGGGAGAGAATCTGGCCCTTACACACTTTTAGTTTTGTTGAATTCAGGCAGCATGTCAGACACATTATGCAATTAAAACCATTATAGCAATTAAAATGACTTTCATATTTCTCAAAACACTTACATGACACAGTCATTCTGAAATTATTTTTGTATTTAGTTTGAGGGAGTCTCTCACCACCAAAAGTTTTTCAGGAAACAAAAAATTTGGAATTTTTTTTTATTAGGATAGAGCAACTTTACCTTTAGAATATCATCTAACTGAAGTAGTTGAGGTACAGAAATCCAAAGCAGTTTTGGTCTTCATAAAAATTAATGTAAAAGTAAGTCTATAATTGAGAAAACATTATTTTGCTTTTTCTTTATTTTTGCTATTAAATCTGTACACCAATGACTTCTGAATATCTTTAGTAAGAAGCTCTTTTTTAAACTGCAATGCAAGTGAACATGGTGATGAAAGTTCATTCACTTTTTCCTACTGCATGATGAATAAATCTCTGATGGCAATAACAAAAGTATTGGAGATACACAACTTATCAAATTGGAATGAGTCATCTTGTAATTAATTCGAATCATACTGAGCTTGAGTCATTATGTCATTTTTAAATAAAGTGGTATTCCTAAACATAATGGAAAATATTCTTGGAGTGGATAGGAATGCTCATGTAGATAATGTGTGCATTGTAACAACTGTGATGGAAAGCATTTTTTCAGCTTTAATTCCAAATTAACGTTAGCATCTTCTAGTGAGAAAGTACACCGCCTAATAAATTGGGTGGATGCAGCATTACAATGCATTTACAATTTTTATTCATCAATCAATCCACTGATTGGCTATTTTTTCATTGTTAAGTGTGTTTCAATATAACATTAAAACAAGAATGCCAACTTAATAAACTATACTGTGAACATGGAGTTAAAAGATGTCCAGAGACCCAGAAAAAATGCAGCTACTTTATGTTTGGTGACTGATCCTTGCAAGAAAGTTGGTGGGCTAATATTAAGAAAAGTGCAGGAGAATACCAAGTGCAAGATAGCATATGGTGTGTGTGTGTGTGTGTGTGTGTATGTGTGTGTGTCTATTTTCCATCAACTTTACTCACTATGTAGTTGCCAAGGAATTTGGCAATTACCAACATGGGTCCATTTCCAAAATGGTACTCCGCTTATGCTGATCTATTATTGATGAATACAATAAAACTGATGAATAAAAATCATATTATATATTCACTTTACAACTTATTAAGGCAGGATTCCAGGTTTCTTGTGACATCACACAGTAGCTGATTTTTTTTTTATACAGGTAGAGAGAAAATCAGCTTTTGACATCATTACTTGAATGTGAGATTAATAGCTATATAGCAATAGCAATAGCACCTAGACTTTATATTTATACTTTATACCTTTATAAATTTATATTTATACTTTATTATATACTTTATATCGCTTTATAGCCTTCTCTAAGCGGTTTTTACAGAGTCAGCATATTGCTCCCAACAATCTGGGTCCTCCTTTTACCCACCTCAGAAGGATGGAAGACTGATGCGATTTGAACAGCTGATAGTCAGCAGAAGTGGCCTGCAGTACAGCACTCTAACCACTGCGCCACAGAGGCTCTTATATATAATTATATAACTATAATTAAGTTTAAGAAACATAGCATAAGTAAAATTATTGCTAAAGTATTTCTACATGAGCTTAACTATATAAGCAAAGAGCCTGTTGTTGCAATATAGTGTTGAAAATAGAAAGGTTGCCATATATCTTCATTAAAATATATAATTACATTTATTTTTATTTCTAATAATGACCTGATATAGCAATATAGTATAGTACTAATCCAAAGAACTGCAACTAAACAAGTCTTTCTAGGCACACAGCATTCTGGCCGGAATAATTAATTAATTAACATTTAATGCTTGCTTAGGAGAGATATGTTACAATATATCTGGAAACCTCTTATTAAAAAATATTCTGCTAAGACCTATTTGCTATACTTTTTAGCAACACATGAGATGTAATTGATGTAGAAGTTGGATTACAGTTGAAGGAACACTTCAAATAAATTTCACAAAGTGTATTTTCATTTCCACAGCCATTGGGCCAACATACTAGATAAGGACATCCATAATGGATCAAATATGAATATGATTATAGCTTAGATTTGGTTGAGATTTTGTTCTGTCCTTTTTTAAAAAAAATCTATGTTTGCCAGAAGCACAATTTGCAAGCAAGTCAATGATCTAAATAAAATATTTTTTTTCTTAAAAAGTTATGTCAGAGACAGACTGCCTCTGTTGGGGGGAGGGATCCAATGGGGATCAGTCTGGAATCATTACACTGACACAAGAGAGCAAGGTGCATTCCCCTCCCCACTTAAATGCCATTGCACCTTAGGTAGTCTTTCCCAGGAACTAATTGCCCATTTGATAAAATTCCTAAGAAATAGGAAGATTCCTGAGAAATGCCTCTTTTCCAGTAACTTTAGCAAAGTAGTTCTATATAAAGCAGTATTACAAACACTAAGTCCAGAATAGGCACAATGATTACAACATAGACTGACAGTTACATTTGATTTATTATTTTCAAACGGCAGCCCCATTATACAACAATTAAATATGACCCAAGAATCAAAATCTGGAAACTTCCAAAATGACACCAGATTTAGAAAAATCTTGTTTTTTAGAAAGTTTCCTTATTTCCAGATCACAAGGACCTATTGACCACTTTGAACAAGAGGGCTACTCCAAAATTTGAGAGCCCTTCATTGCCCTTCATTGCTAATTGGAAGCCACACATAGTGCTGAAGACTTTCACTTTCAACTGTTCTAAAGATCAAAAAAAATTTTTTTTAAAAAAAGCTATATATTTGATGTGGTAATAAAAGTTCAATAAAGGCTACACAAACTGCTGATCAGCTCATATGAATTACAGTAATTAATTTCAAAATATAAGTCATACGAGGCCAAATCATCCTTTTTAAATATATGCAAATTATTTTATAAATCAGCAGCGTGAAATTTGATTGAACATGGTCTGGAAGTAGAACATGTAGTCCTCAATAACATTCAAAGCTCTGATAATACTGGAGGAATTGATTTATGTTCAGTCCTCAAAGTTACAAGTAGTGTAGTGTCCCTGAGGTTATGTGATCAAAATTTGGGTGCTTAGCAGCCTGTCTATTTTTATGACTGCAAGGTGATTTCTACTGCCCGCTATCTGCTCCATTTCTGCCCTTCTAGCTGCCTTGCACTCTGCCCTACACACCCACTGTTATGTCCTGAGAACTCTAGGAGTTCTCACTCAGGTCCACTCACTTTGCGTGGGCGTTCTTCCCTTCACCCATTGGTTGTTCTCCCCAGCAGCCAGCTATAAAAGCAGGCTGCGGGGTCCCACCGGTTGCTGATTGCTGCGAGCCAGTTCCAGGCGTGGCAAGCACGGTCAGCCCTTTATTGTTTCAATAAAGTATTCGTTGCATTCATGCTCTGGTTCAGCCTCTCTTTTCCCAAACTTAACACTGGCGACGAGGGTGGGATGGCTACCAGAAGCACCATGCAACTGCTGAGTCACTAGCTGCCGATCCGCAGCCAGAGAGAGCGATCGGCCGGCGATAGAGCAACACTGATCCGCAGCCAGAGAGAGCGGTCAGTAAACAAAAAGAGCAAACAAAAGAGCAAAACGCTGATCCGCTGACAGAGAAAGCGGCCAGCAAGCGATAAGAAGCGAACGCTGATCCGCAGCCAGAGAGAGCGGTCAGAATCGAAAGTTAGAAGCGCCTGTAGCCGCTGTTAGCCCAGCTACAGGGAAAGTGAAGCGCTGCGCAGCCGCAGCCGCTCAATATTAGGCGCAAATTCAAACGGCTGTCATTTGAATTTCAAACCTAAAAGGCACAGCACAGCGCTGTAGTCCAGTCACTGACGCCCACACAGGCGCGAATCTAGACGCCGCCAACGGCTAACAGCCAAACATGGTTAACCCAGAGAGAAAGAGAGGATTGCGAAAAGCCTCTCCTGAGCTGAAATCACTTGCCTACCACAGGCACTAAAACATTGTCTGCTGCCCCTGAGAGATTTTTTCCACAGGTAGTTCAACCGACCCCAGCACCATGAGTTCCAACCCAGTCTTCCCGGCATTCAAACCAAACGAGGAGAAGTGGGAATCGTATAAGAACCGCTTTAATCATTATATCGATGCAGTCGGCCTGGCGGATGCGGGAGAGCATCGGAAAAATCCTATTTCCTAATCTACTGTGGAGCCACCGCTTCTGATACTGCCACGGCACTCGTGGCTCCCGTGAGCTGAAAAACGCTCCGTGGTCTGAGTTACTTGAAATCCTCACTAACCACTATTCTCCCAGGCCCTCACAGATTGCCAGGAGATTCACCTTCCGTATGAGGAAGCAATCGAGCAAGGAGACCATCAATCAATATATGGCCGCTCTCAGAACAGCAGCATTGCATTGTGGGTTTGGAACCTACCTGGAGGACATGCTCCTCGATCAACTAGTCTGCGGGGTCAAGGACCTCCACCTGCAAAGGCGCCTTCTCGCCAAAAAAGACCTCAACCTCGCACAAGCAGTCGAGGAGGCCTTGGCAGCTGAGTTGGCAACGAACTCAGCCACCAAATCCAGGGCCCAAGTGCCAAGCTGACATCACTTCCAGTCCACTCTGAGGAGGTGGTAGTAGAGGAAGCCATCAGTGATGAAAAACGCACGTCCACCGCCTCCTCCAACGACAGACGGCCGCAGGTAGGAGCCAAACAAGAAAACATCGGTCCACCCAAGCACATCACCCTGTGCCTAGCCTGTGGGGGATCTCATCAGAGGGCCACCTGCAAGTTTAAGGAGCCACCTGCAATAACTGCCATAAAGGGGACACATCGCGAGAGTCTGCCAAGCCCCCTAAGCGCAGCACAAAGACACACCCCTCGCACTCGGGACCACAGAGGCAAGTATTGAACTGTCACACGCACCACCTTGCCAAGCACACTTGCCACACTGTTAGTAAAATTTCTCTCTCCGCTTCCCTAGAAGGTAAACCGTGCCGCATGGAGGTTGACACAGGGTCAGCGCTCTCAATTATCTCGTGGAACACCCTCAAGAGGCTCCAACCCAGTCTATCCACTAGCCGGCTCCAGAGATGCCAGTTTAGCCTGAAGGACTACCAGGGGAAGACCATTCCTGTAATCGGCAGAGGCAAGTTCCTTGTCAGTTTTAAAGCTTTTAAAGGTCACCTACCTCTAGTGGTAGTTAACGGCAATCTACCCACCTTATTGGGGCTCGATTGGTTTCCCCATCTCGGCCTAGGGCTAACAGGAGTCCATGCTGTCTCAACCTCAGACACTGACTCCTTATTCGCTGATTACTCAGATGTGTTCAGCAGGAGCAGGGGTGTTATAACGGTACCCCATCTCATTCTCAGTTGACCTCAGGCAGTCCCAATCAGGCTAAAACCGCGTAGGGTCCCATTTTGCTATTCGGCCAAAACTAGATGCAGAATTGGATAAACTGTTAAAACAAGGGGTCATTGAGCCAACAGATTTCGCCAAATGGGAGATGCCCATTGTCACACCCCCTCAAAAAGACGGTAGCCTGAGAATTTGCTCGGACTACAAGACGACAATCAATAAATTTTTGCAAGTTAGCGCTTATCCTGTGCCCGTCATTCAGCATTTATTACACACATTCAACCAGGCAGCATTTTTGCTAAATTGGACATGTCTCAAGCATATCAGCAGTTCCCTGTTGATAACCAAAAGCGGAACTCCAGACCATTGTCACTCACAGGGTGCTTTCCGATGCAAGCGTCTCCAATTTGGCGTGTTGCCCTAGGTATTTTTCAATCCTCATGGAGCGGATTTTGCAGGGCCTCCCTGGTGTAGTACCTACTTCGACGACATCTTAGTCTCGGCCAGGGACAGACCCCAACTCTTCCGGAGAGTTCGAGCAGTGTTAGAGAGGTTCAGACAGCATGGCCTCAAGTTGAAAAAAAGAAAAATGTGCCATTGCCACTAGACAGGTGGACTTTCTGGGTTATAAAATTGACGCCTCTGGCATCCACCCCCTGGAGTCCAAGGTTAAGGCAATCCACGAGGCACCCACTCCAACCTCCAAAACTGAACTGCAGGCTTTCTTGGGGCTATTGAACTTTTATGCATCCTTCTTGCCCCATAAAGCATCAGTAGCTGAACCCCTACACAGATTACTGGATAAAACGTCACCGTGGCACTGGGGGCACAAAGAAGATCAGGCTTTTCACGCCGTCAAATCACTACTCACGTCAGAGGCGGTACTTATTCAATTCGACCCTAACCTTCCTTTAGTGCTGGCAGCAGACGATCCCCTTTTGGAATTGGGGCGGTACTAAGTCACAGGCTCCCCTAATGGCGCCGAGGCTCCCATCGCCTTTTTTCTCAAGGACGCTCTCTGCAAACGGAGCGCAATTACAGCCAGATCGATAAGGAAGCCCTAGCAACTGTTGCAGCCGTGAAAAAATTTCACGAATTTCTTTTTGGCCATTTTTTCGAGCTGGTCATGGACCACAAGCCCCTCCTGGGCCTACTAGCCGGGGACAAACAGACCCCTCAAGTCCTTTCCCCTAGGATGACAAGGTGGACCCTCTTCCTAGCAGCCTACTCCTACAGACTTATACACCGCCCGGGTAAAACACTGTCCCACGCTGACGCTCTCAGTCGCTGCCCCTTGCCGGCTCCAGCTGAAGACCCTGCTCCTGTCCACGCGATTTTCGAGATCACCCAGTTGGACCTACCCATCACTGCCCTTGATATTGCAGCTAAAACCAAGGCAGATCAAACGCCGCCCAGGTGCTCGACTGGGTGAGGAGGGTGGCCAGGGGGCAATGTTGAAAACAAATTCACACCCTTCAAGACTCGCATGCAGGAGTTGTCCAGTTTGCAGGGCTGTCTACTATGGGGCACTCGAGTGGTCATCCCGACCTCACTGCGTACCCGAGTTCTGGAAGCTGCCAGCACGAGGGACACCCTGGCATCGTGAGAATGAAGGCATTAGCACGCAGCTACGTGTGGTGGCCGGGTCTCGACGAGGACGTTGTCAATTGGGTAAGTTCCTGCAGCATTTGCCAGGAATCCCGTCCTGCTCCCCATTGCCACCCCTACTAGATGGGAAAGCGCCAGCGCCCTTGGTCCAGAATTCACATCGACCTGGCCGGCCCCTTGCATGGGAAGATGTTCCTAGTGGTCGTGGACGCCTATTCTAAATGGATCGACGTAGCACAGCTATCCACGACCACCACACTAGCAATCACCAACGTGTTAACACGCCTGTTCGTAACGCACGGAGCTGCCGCGCCATTGTCTCCGACAATGGCCCACAGTTCGCATCGACCGAGTTCAGCCGTTTCGCGTGGCCAACCTGGGCATCCGCCACATTTTCACAGCCCCATTTCATCCTGCCAGTAACGGATTGGCTGAAAGGGCCGTCAGGACCACTAAAGAAGCCCTGGCTAGGTTCAGCAGGGATGACTGGCACCACAAACTCTCGCGGTTCCTGATGAGCCAGCACTCAACTCCTTGCTCAGCCACCAATAAGTCCCCAGCCGAACTCCTGATGGGCAGGCGCCTGAGGACTGTATTGGACAGACTCCACCCACAATATTGCCTTGACTCTCCCCTCGCTTCCACATCGGGGTTTAGACATTTTATCTTACAGGAGCCAGTATTCGCGAGGAACTCGCTGGAGACCCCTGTGGATCCCTGGCGAGATCGTAGCCATCACCGGACCGCGGTCGATCGGGTCAGACTAGAGGATGGCCAGCCTGAGAAGGCACATAGACCAACTGCGGAGGCGCCTCAGCACCCTCGCCAGCAGGGATCCAGAGTCACACGATGAAGGGAGACCTCATCTGCAGCCCCACATCCACATCATGCCCGGCGACCAGTTCACACCAACAGCCGATCCCGAAGGCCCGAACACGGACAGCGGCACCCAGACGGTTGACCAACCCGATCCTGTCTACGGGAGCGCATCCCCAGAGACCAACCCTACGAGCCCGGGCATGCCCGAACCGAGAGGGCATACTGATGACGCTTGCCGGCTCTGCCTTCCCAGGCAGACCCGAACGGACAGACAGTGTTCCAGGAGCTGCGCCGTTCGGGCGCCAACATAAACCTCCGGCCTACCTCAGAGACTATGCGTGTTCGCATCTGGGGAAAGGGTGTTATGTCCTGAGAACTCTAGGAGTTCTCACTCAGGTCCACTCACTTTATGTGGGCGTTCTTCCCTTCACCCATTGGTTGAGTTCTCCCCAGCAGCCAGCTATAAAAGCAGGCTCGCGGGTCCCACCGGCTGCTGATTGCTGCGAGCCAGTTCCAGGCGTGGCAAAGCACGGTCAGCCCTTTATTGTTTCAATAAAGTATTCGTTGCATTCATGCTCTGGTTCAGCCTCTCTTTTCCCAAACTTAACACCCACTGTCCCACATTCTGTCATCCCTGACTGACACTCACTATCTTCTTTTCCCACCGCTGACAAGATGAAGGGTCAGACTAAATGTGTTTTGTCAGAAGCTGGAGGAAGGCAAAAAAAAATTACCTAGAGTGGAGCAGTCAGAAAAGTAGTGTGCAGGCAAGTAGTGGGAAGAGATGGGAGAAGATAGAAAAGGAGTGGGTGGGTTGAAACATGGATTGACAAGGCAAGGACATAGAAACATGAGGTCTTGACCTAATGTCTCAACTGGAACTGCCTCACTAAGTAGAAATTTCATATGACTTTTTGCATAATGACTGCATCACTTAGAAATAAGAAATAAGCACTTACTTGGTCAATTTCCATCAACTTTGGAAAGGCACCAGGCCACTCTATAGCTACTTTCACAATATTTGCAGGAGGAGGCATTTTCTGTCACTGCTGTTCTTCAAATGTAGTAAATTGAAATACCTTAGAGGCTATAGTCTCTCTTTCACAGCTGGAGGGAGAGAAGATAATAGTGTCATTTAAAAATAAATTCAAACAGAATCATCTATTTTTTCATGACTTGGCAGGTATAATTATAGGTGTGTAAATGCACAAGTTAAAACCTTAAAAATTCAATTGTATACCACACACCCTATGATATTAATCAACCTACTCAGAAATAGTAGAATACACTTTGAACAGTACTCATGAAATAGTTTTTTTAATGCAGAAATGATCTGAATTATTCTATTATCACTAATAAAAGACTAAACTATCCATCTTTAGTGGCTTCATCATTTCCTCCAAAGATCTCGTGGACTTGTTGGTTAACTTAGAGTGGTCTCACACAGGTGGGAGAGCTCTTGGACATGCTCCTCACACTTAGGAGCAGCTGATTTTCTTGAGCACAGCTCTAACTGGTTGGATTTTCACTATACATCAGCAGCACCTCCACAAGCAAACCTACAAACAATTCTCTGCAACCACTGCACTATTATCTCTACCAGTAAAATAACAGAATTGAGTAACAGAGTTGGAAGGAACTTTGGAGATCTAGTAAGTAGTTCAACCCCTTGCTCAATCAGGTGATCTTATACCATTTAGATAAATGGCTATCCAATCTCTTCTTAAAAACCTTCAGTGATGGAGCACCCACAACTACTGATGGCAAGTTGTTCCACTGGTTAATGTTTCACTGACAGGAATTTTCACCGCCACTAAGTTCTAGGTTGGTTCTCTCCTTGATTAGTTTCCATCCATTGCTTCTAGTCCTGCCTTCTACCTTTTGGTGCTTTAAAAATAGGTTGACTGATTTAGATAAGATTTTGACAGGTACTGATGAAAAGGTGATTAAAAAATTATACGGTTATTTACTGGAAATTAAACTAGAGGAAGAACAAGTTAAAGAAACGATGATTGCTTGGGGGAAGAATTTTGGATATGGGATTGATTTAGAGAAATGGCAAAAATTGTGGTCTCCAAATTATAAAATGACAATGTCAACAGCTTATAAAGAAAATTTGTATAAGATGTTTTACAGGTGGCACTCTCCCCCGACAAGAATAGCAAGAATGTTCAAGAATAAATCTGAAAAATGCTGGAAATGTCATCAGATACCTGGCTCATATGACCATATGTGGTGGACTTGTGAGGACGCTACAAAATACTGGACTAAAATTCGCATGTGGTTGGAAAAAATGACAAAGAAACACGTAGACTTGAAACCAGAGATCTTTTTATTGGGAATCTTACCAGATACATATAGTAAAGATTTGAAATACCTGATTGTAAATGTATTAACAGCGGCTAGGATTGTATTTGCTAAAAACTAGAAAAATGAGAAAATACCATTGCAGGAAGAAATTATTAAGAAAATATTGGAATGTGCTGAAATGAGTAGATTGACATTTGAAATTAGAGAACACGAGGATAAACAATTCTATAAAATTTGGGACCTTTTCTATCAATGGTTGGATGATAAAACACAATAATAGAATATTTAGAATTTTAGATAATAATGAATATATAAAGAGATTTTTTTTTATTTGATATCATATTTATAAAATGTTTTCAGGATAGATTTGGTATGATTATATGATTTGTTATAAAATAAACTAAGTAAATTATAGTTATCTCGCAAAGTATGAATGAATAAAATCATAGTCAAATGATTGTTTGATAGTGATACTAGGGTATATAATTTCTGATTGATAATATCAATTATGTAATGTAACTGTAATTGAGACTACGAAATGGATGCACAAAAATTGGTAAACCAACCGACACACTGTTTGTATATTTATGAAAGAAAGCTGGATGTTTTTATGTTTTGTTTGTTTTGTTTGTCTTTAAAAACTAATAAAATCATTTTCAAAAAAAAAAAATAGGTTGACCCTTTTTTCTTTGTGGCAGCCCCCCAAACATTGGAACACTACTATCATGTCATTAAAGACTAAAAAACAATCAATAAATTCCTTTCCAACCGTTCAGAAAAAATAATATATTAGATACCCAATAATAAATCTTTTTAAGAAGAATTATCCACAAAGTTTTGACCAGAAAACATTTTCTTTACAGCAACAATCTCTTATATGTTCATAAATAGATCACTGCACTTTAGCAACCAGGATGTCAGAAGGAATGCAAAAAAGAACAGTAGTTTTCATAGAGAGAGACAAAAGTGCATAGTGCAGTAACAAATTTTTTAGAGAAGGTGATAGCTCACAAGTTTATCATCTGATATAAAGCAATTTGGGATGAGTAGGATCTTCGCGATGGCATTCTTAATGAAAGTTTAGAAGATTTATGACAACTATAGTTAATTAGTAAAATTTGTATATTCATGTGAATATAAAATATATATCGCTATGCCCACACTGGCTAGGAATTCTGGGAGTTTAGTTTACATCACAAGCACAACAGAGGGGAGTCTATATATTACAGCAGCCTCCCCAACTTGGTACCCTCTAGAATTGTGACAATATGTGCAAAATGGATTAAAGAAGATGAAATCCAATGGATTTCAAATCAAATCAAATTACAGTTCAATATGCCTGTTTCTAATTTGTGTATACATGTATATAAATGTATTTTTAATGAATATGAAAGATTCTTTACAACATATACACCAGTTAGAGTTAAAGAGTTAACTTTAAAATCAACGTTATACTCTTCATAAAGATGCTGAAAGATGACAGGAATGAATAGGAACAACTGAAGTCAATTAGCATGAACTCTATCCAAATTCAGATTTCCAGTTTTTATGGCCTGGCATCAGTACACATCAGTGACCATGCTGTTTTAACAATAACAGTTCCTGCAGTACATGTTTACCATCATTAAATATAGATTACACAAGTCATTAAGTGAGGGAATGATTGCAACTTTAGACTTCCCGCCAGCTTTCTCATTTGCTTTGGTTCTGAGAAGCAGTAGGAAAAGTTGAAATTATAATCACATGACTACAGATTGCTTTGACAGTCAGAAACCCAAGGCAGTTGCTACGAATGTGGTACCTATCACTCTGTAGTTTAATTTTAAAATTATAATAAAGAAATTTTAAAAATGCTTAAAACTGAATCAAAGTAACCCATTAGTGTGCAAATTCCAGTATTAAAGATGATATATACAGTTTGCACACGTTTTAGTTCTATTTGCTACTACTATACCCAAATAACTACATTTTGCTTTGTTATGAAATAAATAAAATCTGTTGTATAGAAGAAGATTATTTTGTTTATGAATAGCATTAATATAAGAACACAATTTGCCCTTGAGTGGAGGATTGCTAAGGATATACATAAAATGATTTGGATTTTCCTTAAAAGTTGAGACTATTTTCAAAATATTTACTAGCATACTTTCAGATTTTAGTTTACCTTTACTTTACTTTATTGTTATTGCACCTTGTACAACGAAATCAAACACCATCTTTAGTGCACATCATGACCATGAAAATAAATCAGACACACATCCTTCACACTCCACACATTGAACCAAAAACCCACAACACCGCACCAACACTGCACCACACAGTATAATTCATAAGAGCTATTGCCCTGAGATAGAAACTATTTTTCAGCCTATTTCTGCTTGTTTTTAATATTATTAAAATTATAATTATTAAATATTAATATAAAAGGTTTCCCAGGATGAGATGGATCTTTGAGAATATTTTGAACTTTCTTAAGGCAGCAGGAGCTATAGAGCTCTTCCAAAGAGGGGAGAGGGCAACCAATGATCTTCTGGGCAACGACATTAACCCTATGGAGTGCTTTCTTATCTGCCAATGTGTAACTGGCAAACCATACAGAGGTACAGTAAGTTAAGATACTCTCTACAATGCAACAGTAGAAGGTCACCAGCAGTTTTTCATTATTGTTTTCTGAGAAGTCTCAGGTAGTATAATCTCTGCTGGGCCCTTTTGACCAATGCTGCAATGTGAGCACCCCAGGTCAGGTCCTCTTTTATGGTAACACTCAAAAACTTAAAACTTGCTCCACTCAGTCTCCATTGATAAGCAAGGGCTGGGTGACTGATCTGTTCCTTCTATAGTCCACCATAAGCTCCTTGGTCTTATTGGTGTTGAGGACCAAGTTATTGTCTCCACACCACAAAAACAACCAGTCCACCTTATATCGGTAGGCAGACTCATCAGCCATGGAGATGAGTCCCACCACTATCTTCCTTTCCTATTGTTGGAAGTTACGATTCCTCCCTCTTCTAGGGAAGCAGCCCCCACCCTTTGTCAAGTAGGGCTTTTAAAATAGCTGGAGCCAGCTTACTTTTCACAACAAAGGAAGGAGAAAATTACAGGCATGAGATACAGAGAAAAACCCTACAAACTAGCTAAGATCTTTCCCATAGAAATCAAAGGATACGAAGGGTATAAGGAAGATTTTCTACTCACAAGATTCGATTAATCCTAGGATCGCTGTGAGATTTCTTACTTGCCTTCCTATTAATAAACTGATTCTGACTTTCAACGCAGCTGATCAAATCATTTTGCATTTCTCCCAGCCGGGAAATTTGAATCCACAAAAGGAAAGAACATTGCCTATTACAAAGGGGCAAGGGCTTCTTTTCCCTTTCCTCAATTGGCAACTCTGGTGATTTCCCAGCCAAGCTAGCTACCAGACGGGGTCCAGAGATCAAAACCCAGCTGGCACGGACCTTCTTTGTCCGGGGAGAGCATCCACGGACCCTGCCCGAGAGGCATTAGGTAGTAAAGGGACTCCTTGAGACTTGAACTCAACAGCTGCTTGAAAGCAGGTGAGTACCGCTTTAAATTTAAAATCCTAGAACTGTGGGGAGTGGAAGAGAGAGTGAAATGCTGTGTGTGTCTCTGTGTGTGTGTATGCTTTGCCTGCGGAAAACAGCTGGATCCCACCTCCTCCGTGGACCTCTAGCCGCACCCCAACTTGCTGCTTGTTCAAAAAGTGACCGGCAGGATTGGGAAAGCAAGGTGGGGTCACAGAGTGTGAGACCTTCTGAAGGACGCAAGGATAAGCCAAGTGAGATATGAAGTGAGAAGTGGCTAATAAAAGAAAGGAAATAACTAGGGGAACTCCAGTGTCTCCCAGAGCAAACCCAAGGATTTATACATACTTCAGAAATTAGATAGTTAGGAATTTGTGAAGTTGTGAAGTTGTGAAGTTACGAGGGGGCCGTACTTGTCTGCACTGGGGGCAGCAGGTCCTCCCAGATTCCCATTTTTTAGAGGGATCTGAAAACTGGTGGCGGAGAATTCCCTAAGGAAAGAGGTGCATCCATATTCTGTAAGGGAACCAGAGTCCTCTTCAGACTTTTTTCTGAAAACTGACGCGTAGCCGGCTGCAAACAAAGTGTTACACCCCTCATCCCACAAAATCTTTCAGGACCAGTTCCTTGCCTAACCTATGGTCACAAGCCACGGTCATCCCCATCTTCAAAAAGGGAGACCCCAGCCTAGTTGAAAATTACAGACCAATCTCCTTATGCTGCGTCACCTGTAAAGTCATGGAATCAATTATTAACCAATCCATCATTCTCCACTTAGAGTCAAACAACCTACTCTCCAATAAACAATTTGGTTTAAAAAAAAACCTATCCTGTAATCTACAACTCTTACACTGCAAAAACATATGGACGACACAACTCGATCAGGGCAAAGCAATAGACGCAATCTACATAGACTTCTGTAAAGCCTTTGATTCAGTGGTACACGACAAACTACTCCTAAAAATAAAATCCTATGGTATCTCTGGACAACTGCATAACTGGATAGAAGCATTCCTGTCAAACAGACAACAAATGGTCAAAATTGGGAGCATCCTATCAAATTCTGTACCTGTCAATAGTGGTGTCCCCCAAGGCAGTGTTCTAGGACCAACTCTCTTCATACTCTACATAAATGACCTCTGTGATCATATTAAGAGCAACTGCGTTCTTTTCGCTGATGATGTAAAGCTGTTCAATACCATAGACAATACTGCTACCCTTCAAAAAGATCTTGACTATGTATCAGAATGGTCAAACAAATGGCAACTTCAAATCTCAACAAATAAATGCTCTGTCTTACATATTGGCAAAAAAAATCCGAAAATAAAATACAAGCTGAATAGTCAAGATCTTGTTGATGATCCAAGCTCTGTAAAGGGCCTTGGAATACTCACCTCTAATGATCTAAGTGCTAGAGCCCACTGCAACTACATAGCCAAAAAGGCACTAAGAGTTGTTAACCTAATCCTATGTAGCTTTTTCTCTGGTAATATCACACTACTAACCAGAGCATACAAAACATTTGCTAGACCAATACTTGAATACAGCTCATCAGTCTGGAACCCACATTACGTATCTGATATTAGCACAATTGAGAAAGTCCAGAAATATTTCACAAGAAGAGTTCTCCACTCCTCTACTCGTTGTAGAATACCTTATGCCACCAGACTTGAAATTCTAGAACTAGAAAACCTTGAATTACGCCGTCTTCGGTCTGATTTAAGCATGGTATATAAAATCATACATTGCAATGTCCTACCTGTCAATGAATACTTCAGCTTCAACCATAACAACACAAGAGCACACAATAGATACAAACTCAAGGTTAACCGCACCAAGCTTGATTGCAGGAAATACAACTTTAGCAACAGAGTGATCAATGTCTGGAATACTCTACCTGACTCTGTAGTTTCTTCCCCAAACCCCCAAAACTTTAACCTTAGACTGTCTACTATTGACCTCACCCCTTTCCTAAGAGGTCTCTAGGGGGTGTGCATAAGCGCACCAACGTGCCTACCATCTCTGTCCTATTGTTTCTTTTATTTTTCTTTTATTTTTCTTATATGTACCCATTTCATGTATTCATAACTATGTATACACTTATATTTATTATCTTGTAAACAATTGACAAATCAAACAAATAAATAAATAAATAAACATCAGAAGGGGAAACATGGGAAGTTGCAGCTCAAGGGTGGTAGATACCCCTTTAGAAGATTTGCCTGAGGCATGGGACAAAAAACAGATGCCAGTCCTGGCCGGAATTAATAAGAGGAAAGCGAAGAAGATATGTAGAAAATTGGCTTTGCTAAGGGATGACACTGGGAGGCAGATTTGGCCTGACAGTGGTACTTTTGATTTTAAAATTTTAAAAGCGCTTAGACCCTGAATCAAGCCCAGCCAAATACCCTACTGGTATTGCTGGCCTGAACTAGCCAGAACCAAAGACCTAACTATAGGGAAAGATCAAGCTAAGGAAGAAACCCATTTCTTGGAAGGGAAAACTGAGACAAAGCAGTGATGAGAACCCTGAAATCAATAATAGAGAGCCACAACCCATCCTGGGAAGAAATGAATCAGTTACTGCATGTTTTCCTAACTCAGGATGAACTGTTGAAACTATTTGAGAAAACAGCACAAATAACCAACCAACCTATTAAAGGGCAAAAGCTAATCTAATGGAAGCCCTAGAGGAAATAGGAAAAAAAAAAAAAGCTCCTCAACTGGTCAGAATTTCAAAAGTCAACCCAAAGGGAAAAGGAAAATCATGATGACTTTTGGGTACCTCTCTGAGAGGCAGCTGTGACATATGCCCACCTAGACCCAAGCTGCCAAAAGGACCAGAGAATTTTAGCCTCAGCCTTTGTGGACCAGGCTACTAGTGATATCAGGGATCACTTCCATCGTATTGTATCTAACTGGCCCACCTTGGAAATAGCAGAGTTGCGCAAAATCACAAATTTTGTCTATGACCAAAGGGATAAATTAAAAGAGGAAGAAAAAAATAGGAAAAGGAAGATAGAGAGACATGAAGAGCTAAGAGTTTTTGCTGCCATGCACCATAATGTCAGGCAAGTACAGCGTAGGACCGCTGGTATCAGGCAGGGATGCTGGCAATGTAGACAGGAAGGATGGCCCCAGGATAGCTGCCAACATTGCTATAAATGTGGTAAAACAGGGCATTTTGGCTGATACTGTAAACAAACTTGGTTTTTCAGTCAGCCTCAAGATTCGCCCAGATGCTCCATGCCAAGCAGTAATCCATATCATAGAGGCCAGCAGAAATATAACCAACCTCACGAGACACCTACAGCCCTTTTCCACATAACGAACATAGAGATAATGATAGATCTCAATGGGGTCAGGGAAGGGATGAGAAGCTTTCCTGACTAGAAAATGAAAATTAACCCAGTGAATACGCTGCTACCTTCACTGGAGTAGCAATTCCCTTAAAGAATTGCCCCTGAAGGGAAAATCCACCCCTCTCCTTGAAAATTGAAATATCCAAGGAAATATTGGGGAAAAAGGCAGAATATTTCTCCTAAAAAGAGTATAAACTCAAGAGCAGAAACTCACCTCAGAAGTAGAAGCTCACCCCCACCTTTGTTAATGGGTGGGCCATTAAAGGCCTGGGCCAGAATACTTTACATAACGAAGATCTCCAGGTAAAACTATAGCAATTGCCAAAAGCCCTTTTCATTACAACATCATCCAGCAAGGCTCAACCAAACCTGGAACTCAGGACAGCTTACAGAGTTGCCCTACATGGCTCCATTGGAGTCTGACAACCAATCAGAATACAAGTTTCAATTCAAATCCCAACAAAGGTTATACAACCCAGGTACTCTCTGCATATCAGCCTGTCTTGCTCTCTTCCTTCACTTTGAAGCATGTGAACATCCTTCCTTTTCACTCTGGAGCTCCAAGCCATGTGATTCTGTCCATCATGGCCTCCATGTTTCCAGTCTTTTTCTCACTTGGAACTGAACCCAGAAGGATATTTCTTCCAACAATTTGGTAATGAGGGGGGGAAAAAGCAAAAAGCAAAATGTGTATGGCTTTGCTGAGAGATACAGGAAGACCAGTTTGGCTAAATAAAGGTACTTAAAAGGGACAATATATAAAACAGGATCACATGGGATTCTTTCCTCCTGTGTCTCCTTATCTGTCTTCTGTACAACCATGTGGTTTGTTCCTTAAGATCTGTGCCTTCCCCAATTTAACTGAGATTTATTGTGGGAATGAACAGCGTTTGTGTGTAAACCTCAGAGTTTTGTTTTCCTCTCGATGTCCTTGTTTGTTTGTGTGTGTGCGCACATGTGTGTGTGTATCTAAGTCTTTGTGTGTCCTCGAAGTAACTGTTGCAACTGTTAAGTGTCTCTATTCCCTTCAGATATTAATTTTAAATTGTTAAGAGTTGGAGACGCTGAGGGGAAAAGAAAATGTCTTCGCCCAGTCTGGTCAGGCCAACTAGACTGGATGAGGAACACAGTTCAATTTTCTTTCCTCTCTGTGCTTTTAAGAAAAACCCAATGTTATTAACAAATGTTTTAAGTTCATTTACAAGAAAGTTTCATCCTTGCATTTATTATGTGCTTGAATAACTTTATCTGACTGGGTTCTTTTTCTGAAGCATGTGAAGCCAGATTTTTTTTCTCCCTTTCTCATCTGTTGTGTCCCCATTTTTGTTGAAATTGATTTATCTGTTTAGATGTATTATTTTCTTCCTACTCAAACCCTGCAGGCTATCTACCCCCCGCCCCCAAAAAATCTCTAATCCTTTTACAAAGCCTTTCCTGGTAGAGTTACCAGCGAAGGTGGGGAGGGAGCCCTTGTTCTTTGTCTTTCAGCCCTGCAACATGTGGAAGCAGATGATACTCCCTAGAGATATTCCATCCATTAGAGCCAGAAACTTGGTTCGGATCTAGCATCCACTGAAAGTCATTTCAGTAAACCAGAGTGGAGCAGACCTTCCCAAGCCTGACTGACCACCCATACCACCAGGCCAAGCCTATGCCACCCAGAGATATGAAGGAAAGCACCCTGAGATGGACCAGTAAAAGACTAAAAGACTCTTTTCAATCTCCAGAAGACAGTTAAAAAGATTATGGGGGAGGGTGGAAATTCATTGTAATTAGAAATTCATTGTAATGTGAAATTTATTGTAATGCTTTCTTGTATCATTTATATTGTAATCAGTTTGATATATTCATGTAAGGATTGTATTTGAGTGGCTGGCCCAGCAAATTCTGCACACCTTGGACTGTGGGAGGGGAAATTGTACAGCATGTTTGTATAATCTGTATTGTAAAACTAGCTACAAACACAGGCACACACCATTTAGAATTAGATAGGTTATCCCTTTCTCCTACATCCACACAAAGCTGCTCCTGGGTTTCTTTTGCTGCTTCTAGCTTCCTTTTTTGTGTGTTTATTGTGTGTGTGTGTGTTGTTGTTGTTTGCTGCTCTGTGGCATTAAGGCTCAAGCAAAACTCCCCGCTAATTCCATGGGGGAGGGGGCATCTCTCTCAGGCAATTCCTGAAGAGCTAGCAGAAAAGAGATCTCCAAATCCCAAGCCCTGACTGTGACACACAAATGATGCTGCCCAGTTGCCCAGTAAAGTAGAACATGTTGCACTGGTGGTCTCATGAGTAGAAGTCCCAGGGCTCATCGTGTGTAATTCTAAAAATACTACATAGCCTGGATTGCACATTGACTAACCTCAATTTGGCTTCACAAACCCTGGAAGCCAAGAGCTAGGCAGGTAGTAACCATAACCTTGGAAATGAGCGGTCTGTAATTTAAAGGCCGTGGAAAATGTAAAGGCTTTGGCTTATAACCTGACTGTAAGCTCATAAAAAAGGGGTACATCAAAAATGTGAAAATTAATTGGCATGAAAAATTGGATACAGTAAAAAAAAGGGGGGCATTGAAAGAATCCTTTTCTGTTGTCTCTTTTTTCAATGCCTCCCCCTTTGCATCAGAAAAATTAAAAGCACCTACCAAGTCTCCCTGATCTGATCACCTTTAAAACTTTTGTCAAAACATTCACGTGTTTGAAAAAAAAGAGAGGGATTGTTGAAAGTTAGGATTCCCCACTCTTCTAGGAAAACAGCCCCCACCCTTTGTCAAGTAGGGCTTTTAAAATAGCTGGAGCCAGCTTACTTTTCACAGCAAAGGAAGGAGAAAATTACAGGCATGAGATACAGAGAAAAAGAGCCCTACAAACTAGCTAAGATCCTTTCCCATAGAAATCAAATAGATGGCAAGCTATAAAACTTGTGAAAAGCAAATCAAAAGGCATAACAGGAAACTCAGGATATTGCAACCTAATGCAACAAACAGCTATTGTAAAACAATTACCAAGATCCCAGGAAGAGATCCCAATATCAAAAGACAGGAACTCATCACACACACACACAAATCAAAGACTTCAAAGGTTCACACTTACAAAATCAAAGGATCTGAAGGGTATAAAGGAGATTCTCTACTCACAAGATTCGATTAATCCTAGGAATGCTGTGAGATTTCTTACTTGCCTTCCTATTAATAAACTGATTCTGACTTTCAACGCAGCTGACCAAATCATTTTGCATTTCTCCCAGCCGGGAAATTTGAATCCACAAAAGGAAAGAACTTTGCCTATTACAAAAGGGCAAGGGCTTCTTTTCCCTTTCCTCACTCTTTAAGATCATTTGAAAAATGATGCTTTATCCTGCTGGTTTCCAGGAAATCAAGAAACTACTTGAAGTCAAAACTCTTGTAACTTCATGAACACATGTTTGTCAAAAGAAACTGACAAGAAGCTTGCCTGATGGACAAGATACTGAGATTTTTATATACTGCCCATTCTTTGAAATTGCTTTTGTTTTTATTGTTTAGTTCTTTGTAGGATATTTTCATATAGTAGCTTTCACAACAAATAAAGAGTAAAAGAAAAAAAATCACTGCTTATATTTACTCATTTCTCCCCTCAGATCTCCACTCATGAAAATCCTGTTTCTGTACATTATTTCTTATATCCATTTACTCACTGCTGACATAAAGTATAGAATCTCTTCCATAAAAGCGATTATAAAATCAAAATAAGCTCCAGGCAATAACAATGCTCAATAATTATTTCTAATGAAAATAATACAATTAGAAACATATATTTGGGAAGAAAAAATATATATTTGAGAAGGCAGTGCTAATATAAAGTAAAGGATTTGTACAATCCTCTACCTCTGATCATTCATTCAAAGTTACAACAACAATGAATGAATGGTGGTTATTATCGATCCTTGGAGTTTTATTCATCCTAAAAACACCAGTTATGTGATCATGAACTGGTACTTGGCAACCAGTTAGCATTTACAACTGTTTATAGCACTCTGCAATTATCTGATTGCTATTTACAACCAGAAAGTCAATGAGGAAGCTGGCAAGGAATGTCACAAGTCACTAGAAATCTTCCACACCCAGACACTCTTCCACCAGTCCTGCTGCTTTTACGCCATGCCGGCTACTCATGCACATCTCCTGACTCATTCTGCACCTCCCTTGTGCAGCCTCCCCAATTCTTGCCATATATGCCTTATCACCCTTTCATTTGTACCTTGCACATTCCTTCACACTTGTGCCCCCACAGCCTTCATGCACTCTCCCCAACTTAAAACCATGCCTCTCTCACACACTAATGCACTGTCACTGACTCACACTTCTTACACAGTCCTGCGTACCCCCTCTCATCCTCCCCGCTTACTGCTTTGCTGTCTTGGAACTAAAAACTTCCTGCAGATTACCTTGCTAACTTTGGTTGTGGGAAGCCTGCAGGAAGTAAAAGCAACTGGGATTGCAAGGAATGCTGTTGCTAACTTTTGCAATTGCATTTTAAAACCGCATAACTTAGCGACAGGAATTCTGCTCTCAATTGCGATTGAGGCTTACTTGTATTTTCTTTTCACAAATAGTCATTACATTCACAAATCTGACAAAGACCCATTCCTCATTGCTCATAAATATACTTTGTGCCTTCTGTTTGGGTTTTTTTTTAATAATTGTTTTATTTTTAATATAATCATTCCATCTTTGGTTGAACAGTGTGTTGTCTGGGTACAAATATCTTCGTTCAACAATAATCAAAATTACAACATCCTTCATTACATTAATATTAATTCTGCAATATTTAACATAGTAATGTTTCACATATTAATTCTATAATGTTAACATAGTGATATTCAACATACTAGCCAAATATTTACTTATCGCTTTTAACATATCTTCTTCTTTATTTTGTTTCCGTTTCTAACTTCCATTTTTATTATTTAACATTGATAAAATAGATCCCATGCCATATAGTATTCAGTTTGCTCTTTCT
Organism: Pseudonaja textilis; assembly: GCF_049901715.1. Lineage (NCBI taxonomy): Eukaryota > Metazoa > Chordata > Lepidosauria > Squamata > Elapidae > Pseudonaja > Pseudonaja textilis. The sequence goes on from NC_142008.1 coordinate 66,914,332, forward strand.
CCTTAATTGCCAGTGTTAATCTATTCATTTCCACACATTCTAATATTTTCCTAATCACATTCTCATCTGTAGTATCTCTTCATTCTTCCAGATGAGGGAGAGAGAAGGGTTGAGAGGGAGATAGAGAGAAAAAGAGATGAGAGGGAGACAGAGAAAAAGAGAAAGAGATGAGACAGAGAGAGAGAAGAGAGACAAAGAGAGAAAGAGAAGAGAGAGTGATGGGAGGGAGAGGGAGGGAGAGAGAAAAAGAGAAAGACAGAGATGTGAGAAAGAGAAATATGAGAGGGAGGGAGGGAGAGGGATATAGAGAAAAAGAGAAAGAGAGATGAGAGAGAGGGAGATAGGCAGAGAGGTAGAAAGAGAGATGAGAGGGAGAGAGACAGAGAGAGGGAGATACTTATTTCCCATAGAAATTATGGGGAGCCACAAAACCTCAGTAGGCATGGCTAGGTGTGTGTGTTTTGTTTTCGATGGGAAACAGGCCCAAGTGGCTTTTTGAGTGTTTAAGGTTTCAGAACTCCAGAATAGAACAACTACTTTCTCTGATCTGGATTCTATAATCCTATTAATATATCCCAAGATGCCATTTCTCTTTTTAGCTGCTCCACCATATTAATGGCTCATGTAGCTTACTCAATAAGAACATCCAAGCTTTTTTTCTCCACAAGTACTACTGTCAAGTCAGGTCTCCTCATCTTTCACTTTTACCTTTCCTTTTTATGATATAGTTGACCTTGCTTGAATATTATTTCTTAAAGATTTAGGGTGCAGCTTCCTAGTAGCATTCTTGTTCAGGGACAGCTCTGAGGTACATAAAACTACATCTAAGAGTTTTCAGAAAAAAGAAAAATCTATCTCCACTACAAAAAATGCTGAGTAGATCTAATGTCCCTTTGTACATAAACCTAGATGGAGAGGGAATTATGGACTTGCAATGCTATATAAGAATCACAAAGCCACTTTCTTCTCACATACAATGTATATTTTGTTAAAACTGTAAAGTCCAGCTCAATCAATCTTTAAATGTACCCATTTCTTGAAGAAGAAAGCTGCAGCATAAAATGCTCCCAGTTAAAGAAAATCCTTAAACAGGAAACAACTTAAAAAACAACAATCATCTTAATTGTTAAAAGTTAATGGGTAAAAGTTAAGTGTTACCAGCAACCCAATGGAATGGACTGCTAATAGGTCCCCAACTGAACTTATTAAATAAAATACTGAAGAAAAAAGCTTCCAAACAATTGTTTAACAGAGGTATTCCTTCCAGTATGGATTTTTTGACAAATGAACACAAATGTGATCTTGTAAAAAGAAAAAGAAAAAAAAACTGCATGTCTTTGGCAATCTTGCATTATCATACAGTATCAAGTACAGCCAGTGGTATGGTTCAAATAATTTAACAACTGGTTCTCTGCCCTAACGACTGGCTAGGTTGGTGTGGCTGAATGGTTATGTGACTGGGTAGGCGTGGCCAACTCGACGTCACTCATGCCTCACCTCGTTCGGTCTCTCCTCGCCCTGTCCCTCCTAGCCACTCCTTGCCTCACCCAGCCTCTCCTCTCCTTGTCCCAAACCTCCCAGCCATCCTTGCCTTGCTTGGCCTCTCCTCTCTGCCCAGCTGCACAGCTACCTTCTGGATTTTGTATATTTTTCAATGTTTTATATCTGCGATGCAATTATTGCTGTGTGTCAGTCATATTAAATCTGGTTAAAGACTAAACTTCAGAACATTTATTTTCAGAGAAAGATGAAATTATATTTTCTAGTTCCTGGCATTTAGGATATTGGAGCTACATGCTTATCAACTCTTGTATGAAGGAATTACCTTACGTAAAATTGATGATTGTAATGGAAGACACATCTGAAATTCATGCTGTAAAAATGCTGATTCATCACAGAGTGCAGAAAATACAATTTTCTGCTAAGTCACCAGGCTTTCATTCTCTATGAGCATTCACGTTTATTTGTGACATTTATGACCTGCAGGGTGGGAGGGGAGGAGGAGGAAGGATGCTGGGATGGGCCCACAGAAGGAGGGATAGAAACAGATTAAACAGAGTTGGAAGGGACCTTGTAAGTCATTTAGTCCAACCCTTGCCCAAGTAGGAGACCCTACACCATTTCTGACAGATGGCAGTCCATTTTGTTTATTTCCTGCCTGTGAGGTGAGCTGGGCTGAGTGAGTTACTGCCCCAAAATCATCCAACTGGCTTTCATTCCTAAGGCAGGACTAGAACTCACAACCTCCTATCTTCTTGTCCGTGTGCCTTTAATCGGTAACCAAACTGGCTCCAATCTGTATATGATATGATATATGATATTCAACGCCAACCAAGTGGCAAGCTTTATGAAACAAAGTTTAAAGAGGACAAGAAACAAGGAGGGATAAGATCAATTGAGTTAAAGACAAATTGTCTTGTGAATGTAGTTTTGTTTTAAAATTTTGATAGGTTGGGGAGTTGTGACATGTTCTGCTTTCTTAAAATGAAAGGTTGGCACTGTAATGATTCAAAACAATTTTATTTGCCAAGGTTCTTTACTTCCAAGGCACAAATCCTTGTCCTTGAACTTGCTGCAGGAAAAAAAAAGTATGACTGGCATTCAAGAGTTTTTATGACCCAGAAAGATTTCCAGACATTTCTAACATTCCTTTTTAGCTTGAGCTGGAAGGAAGGTACATTAGCTTTCTCAACCTGTATATGATCAGACTTGAAGCAAGCTCGTGCTTTTCCCTCTTGAAAAGAAAGCTATAATTGTGCTATAGACCTGCACTAGCGCCCAGAAAGTGCAATAAATTTTAAAGATCCACAGATCTCTGGGATCAGATTCATACTTTCTTATGCTCATCATACTTCCCAAAGCTTGGCACTTAGGCCAGCCTAGAAAATTGGATGATCAGATTCTGCTGTTCGATGGCGTATAATTTAGAATTTATCTTTTTAAGGAGGACCACCACACCACCACACCTACCTGCAGGCCACCGCCCACAAAGAGGCTGCTTGCATACATACTGTATGTGTATGTACACACACACACACACACACACAGAGAGAGAGAGAGAGAGAGAGAGAGAGAGAGAGAGAGAGAGAGAGATTATAAAACTATATACATTCAACTCACTTACTGTATTTGGAAAAACACACCCGGAGTCCACTTTCTGCCACACATTTAACTATAACTCTGTACATTACAACATTACATACACCTTCAGATTTTCTTCCCTAGCCTACACACGACTGTTAAGAGCCAGATGTCATGGATTGAGTAAAATGTGGTGAAACTCACTTAACAATGTTCTTGTTTAGCAACCAAAATTTTGGGCTCAATTGTAGTCATAAATCAAGGATTATCTCTGCCTTCCTCTGCATGGCAGCTTTGTCCTAGTAAATTCCTTTTCTTTTCTGGAAATTTTCCTCTCTCTAAGAGGCACCAAAATAATCCAGATGATATAAGGTCTGCTGGAGCAGGGGTTGGACTAGATGGCTTCCAAGGTCCTTTCTAACCCTGCTATTCTATGATTCTGTAAGGATCTATTACTGGAGCAGGGGGTTGGACTCGATGACCTCTAAGATACCTTCCAGCCCTAGACTGCTGTGCTGTTTCAAAGCGTCTTCTGAAGCCACATCTAGTGTCAGGATTCATGGTCCTTCCTTCCTCTCCTATTTTTTCTTTGTCTCCCTCCCTCCATGTATCTATCTGTCTATCCATCCATGCAACTATATCTCATTCACTTTCCCCTCGCTCCCTCCCTCCCTCCCTCTTTCTTTTCTTTCTTTCTTTCTTTCTTTCTTTCTTTCTTTCTTTCTTTCTTTCTTTCTTTCTTTCTTTCTTTCTTTCTCTCTCTCTCTCTCTCTCTCTCTCTCTCTCTTCCTTCCTTCCTTCCTTCTTTCCTTTATTTCTATTTCTCTCCCTTCCCTTCATCCTTCCCTCTCTCCTTCTAAGGCTAGGAGACCCACCCGAAACAAAAATTTCCTTGGACGAAACCAGTCACTGCCATCCGGTTTATTCAACCCAAGACACACACACATTCACACACTTGCAAACAAACTTCTGTGATGATAAGCTGCAAAGTGCAAACTAATGAAAACTCTTTTTTTGCAATGCTTGTTTTTCTCAGCCCCAAGCTCTTTCCAATGTTTTCCTCTCCTTTGTCACGGGGCGGGAAGCAAGGGGGGAAACCTTAGGCACTATCAAAGATGATCCTGGGCACCGCGTTCAATAGGGAAATGTGAAAGGGAGCTGCCGGCACGAGGAAAAGAGGAGCACCAGGGAAAGACAAAAAGCAGCTTTCTTCCATCAGGCTGGCTACTCTGTCCCCCCACCCCCATCAAAGAAGATCCTAGGCACTGCGTTCAATAGGGAAATGAGAAAGGGAGCTGCTGGCACAAGGGAAAGATGAGCAGCAGGGAAAGACAAAAAGCAGCTTCCTCCCCTTGTGCTGGCTGCTCTGTTCCCCACCACCCCAATCAAAGAGATCCTGGGTACTGCATTCAATAGAGAAATGAGAAAGAGAGCTTCCAGTATGAGCAAAAGATGAGCAGCAGGGAAAGACGAAAAGTGGCTTCCTTCTCTCATTCTGCCTGCTCTGTTGCCATTTTCTCCATTGCAGCACCACACCGTGGAGCTTCCCCCATCCACCACTACCCAGGCCCTTGCTTCCCCCAAGCAGGAGGACAAGAAGGAAGAAGAGAAGGCTGCTCTGTTGCTCTTTTCACGGAGCTTGCCCCGGCTGCCCCGATGTCCTCACTTTCCCCAAGCAGGAGGAGCAGGCAGAGGGAAGTCTCCCCAGTTGTTGCCGGTTTCACCATTGCAGCGCCACGTAGCTTGCCCCACCCACCACAATCCAGGCCCTAGCTTCCCCCAAGCATTTGTCTACCTGATTTCCCCTCCATTGTGTTTCTTGCCATTGTGTGTAAGGAAACAGGTTTGTGGGCCTAAAAAAAAAACCCCTTCAACCAATCAATTCCAACTTCACAAGATCTTTTTTTTTTTCAATTGAAGTTTTTTCTTAGTCCCAAAAACTTTTGTTTCCCTGCACACAACAGCAAAAACCATGACGGAGAAACACATTGGATCTGGAAATCAGGCAGGCAAAGAAATGCTTGGGGAAAGCAAGGGCCTGGGTGGTGGTGGGTGGGACAAACTCTTTTATGCATAAAAATCTTGTCTTTGACCGCTGACACTGAAATGCAGAGCAAAAGCTGCCTGGAAGAAACTAGTCGGCCCAGGGCTGGAAAAGAAGAATACCCTATCAGGGCAGGGCAGGGCCAGTCGGTTATGCGACCAGCCAGTTCTCCGAACCAAACAAAATCTTAACAATCAGTTTTTCCAAACTGGTCCGAACAGGCTGAATCCCACATTAAAAAATCAATTTCACATTAAAAATCAATTTCTTCTGCCTCTCGGACCATTCAGTCAAATGTTATAAGGAGTTCTCATTACAAGATATGAAAACTATGCATCAGGCATAAAGTAATTCAGTTTCAAAACCTGGAACAAATCTGCCTATCAGTGTTCTCTTTTGAATAACCTGTTGCATTTGAAATACATTCTGGTATTGCTAAAGAATTGGCTTGTTAATTTAACTACAGTTTCACAAAATCCACACATATGCACACATACATAGTGTACTGCATTACTCTACCAGTGATGTATCTAATTATCCATATCAGCATGATAAAATCATTACAAGAAATTTAACTCAAAACCAGAAACTAAAAATTCAAAATACTTTTTTGTAAGACCTTAAGAGCTTCTTTATCTCTGTGGTTTCTTTTTCTATGCTTCTTCTCTCCCCAAGCAGCAGTACTTAAAGAAAAATAATTTGTTTAATTCAATCCTGGAAGGTTTACAAAGCATGAAACATTTCAAAGTAGGAGTTTTAAACTGAAACAGTCAACTTATGAATTTTGTAATGAGCCAAAACAGCAGTTTTACAACTAAAAGATGCCAGATGAGAGATTGCAATGTTGTATCCTTCAAATTTTACAACTAATGTTTATATTTGCAGATCTGATCTGTTAAGGACAAGAATCCTGTTATTTAGCTTTCAACTAAGATGCTTAACAGAGTGGAAATGAGTTCTTATCTTAATTTGATCTAAGACTGCAACTGGCCACAGAATGAAAATAGTAAGTAAAATGCCCACCACCCATGGACACTGTGTTATTTAAATAAAATGCATGCAAATTACAAGTTAATTGTAAATAAAGGAGTTTACTTTTTTCAAACACTTCAGAAAATGAGTGATAAGATTAAAACCATTCTTTATTAAAGTTAAATCACATGGCTTATTCCAATATAAAACAATTTATTCTTGCTTTTGTTATTAAGATTGCAACACTTAACATGGAACAAAAGACTGAGGCTTCTAAAAAGTACTTAAAGCCTGGCTTTTCTCCCAAGTTCTGGCATAAAGTGAGATAGATAAAAGTTTTCATAAGGATGTTGGATGTTTAACTTCAATATCAAATGTTTAATGCTTCTGATTTTAATAATGTTATCTCATACTGTTTTATTGATTTTTTAATTTGTTGATCAGGAACTGCTGTAAGACAGGTGGCTATGCAGTTTTTTAAAATAACTAGATAAATAAAGTGCTGCATGTGCTAATGACCATCTACTTTTGGAACGAAGGAACAGAAAACATGTACCACAATGAATTCCTTTTTGCAATAATTCATACCTTTGCTATGTATACATTGATTTAGTAATTGTCTCAAAACATCAATTGTGTTTGAAGTCTTTTCTTTTTAAAAATAGCAAATATTTTTCCTTATTAAAAGTTGTAGTAAGAAATATACATCTGATTCAGTTCCAAGCTGGAGGAAAGACACTGGAAACATGTAGTTCTTTTTCATCAATAAACCATTTTTCCAATCAGTCTCCATGTTTCCAGTGTCTTTCCTCCAGCTTGGAACAGAACCAGATGGATATTTCTTCCAACTATTTGGCACCCCGGACAGAACACCAAACTAACCTGACCAACAGACCTGGCTCAGGTAAGCCTCCACTTGCTGGCAACAGACTCATTGTGTCTGTGGGTGGGTAGGTGGGTTCCCACGGACGTTGGCTGTTTGGAGCAAGGGTAGTACAGGGAGTTCTGAACTCAAAGGATGCTTGGAAAGAAGGTGAGTACCTCTAAATTTTAACTTTAAACGCCCAGGAGGTGAAATACAGTATAGGTCTGTGTGTGTGAAAGAGCTTGAGGAAAAATCCCTTCTCTGACACAGTTGGATCCTACTCCTACTACATCTTTCTAGCTACAAACAGGGCCTCCTCCCCCCAGGCTGTGAGCGGTGAGTTCTGGAAAGCAAGGAGATTGATCCATAGCGCAGGACCTTCTGTTAAGAAAGGGAGACAGTGTGTGGGAAGGGGTTGAAAGGCAAGTGAGAGGTTCACCCTTGGGCAACTGGCTAAGCATCAATGAGCAGACCCCTATTCTGGAAAGGAGGTACCCATGAGTAATTTTGGCTGATAGTCCTCCCAGGCCATATGCCTGAAAACTGAGGGGATTACCACAGGTTGAAAAGTACCTTCACCTGTGGGGGCAGTGTATTCTGCATATTGTGAGGAACCTTGAAGTCTCGTTGCGGACACTCAGAAGAGCAGACCGGGAATTGGGAAACTGAGAGTCTAGGATCCCAGTGAAATTTCCCCAAGGGAGACTGATGGAGGCCTGGGACTGGGATAAATTGCCCATCCAGGCAAAAATGAGGAAGGATGTGCAAGAAGCACAGGTGCAAGCTATGTGAGAAATGGATTCTGGTCAGGGATGAAGCAAGGAAAACCAGTTTGGCTAAATAAAGGCACTTAAAAAGAAAAGGGAAATATATAAATTGGAACGTTGGGGTTTCTCTCTCTTCCTCTCTGCCTTCCATGCAACCACGTGATATGTTTGTTAAGATTTGTGCCTTCCCTCATTTGTGTTAACTGAGATTTATGGTGGAAATGACCAGGGTGTGTGAACCTGAGAGTTCTGCTGTCCTTTTCTTTTTTCTTTTTGTAAAAATTTTATTTGGGTTTTCACAAAACATAATACAAATAAAATATCTTTTTCTGAGAATAGCATGATCCCAGGTTATCACTTCTCCATACAGACACAAACTCAATTTCATATTCATCTTTGTGTTCTATTCCATATCTTATTACTATTTTAACATTTTCTCCGTAATTTTCCTCTCCCTTAGTTTTCTCAACCTTGTTTTTAATTATCTCATACCTATCTAAATTAAATTATATATCTTTTTCTAAGTCTCAATATCATTCTAATCATTATATTTATACTTTTGTCTGTCCTGTTTCAATTTCATATTTTCTTTTCTCATTAAACAAATTTTCCCATGTAGTTACTGACTGGAGTATGACACCTTTGTATCTTTTAATTTTGTCCATTCAACTCTTATTTAAACTTCAATTTATGCCTTTACAATTATAACATTGAATATAACACATAACTTCCAATCAAATTCTGCTTGGAACATTCTTAAATACACACTATGTTCTTAAAGAGAAAATATATATATAACAATAGTAAATAAAACACTTATTCTATTCCAATTCAGCTCTATCATTGATGTTAATTACAATCTTTAACATCTTTAACATTTCTTTTCAGTTGAATATCATACTTCCTTAGGAACATTTATAATATTTCCATAAGTGTAAGTGTAACTGTTAAATGCCTCTGATCCCTAGAGACAAGAATTTTAAATTGTTACGGGGAAAAAGTTAAAGCAAGTGAAAGAAAAATACCTTCACCTTAGGCCAGCAAAACAGGGTGAAGAGAACAGTGTTCATTTTTTCCACTTCCCTCTCTGTACTTTTAAGAACAGTCCAAGGTTACGAGGGAATGCTTTACAGGAAAAGTTTCATTTTTGCAGTTACTCTATGTGTTCAACTGGTTTTATCTATCTATTTAACATTTGCAATATTAACTTTAATGTTTTTTCAAACTCTGCCTGCAAGCAACCCACCTCCACATCTCCATCTCTTATCCTCCAACAATGCCTTTTCTGAGAAAGATCCTGCCCTTGGGGATGAAATTCAATGGGGACCACCAGAAATTGGGATTCTTCCTGGCGCAAGTCCTCACATGTATGCAAGAATACGGATGGGGGGCCGAGTGTGAGTCATCACACTAGAAGGGGCAGCCGCCAGATGGATGGTAACTCTCCACAACATTGATGCCCCAGAGCCAAGGAACCTCTATTGATTCATGACAGCCCTACACCACCACTTTGAAGACTCCCTCATTGATCAAAAAGGCCATAACTGCATTAGGGTTGTAAAGCCAAGCCGTCACCCTGTAGCCGAATATACCGAGGAATTTCGCGTCCTGGCCAGCTGAGTTGACTGATCAGAAGATATTCTAGTCTGCTGGTTCAAAGATGGACTCAACAACAACCTATACACTGCCTGCCTGGCCTGTGGAGCCCCAAATCTTCTGCATGAATGGTACCTGATGGCAGAAGAGGCGGAGATATGGCCAGAGATATGGCCCGCAACCAGTATCTGGGGAAGTGAGAGTTTCTCAAATCACAAACCCAACCACTATGACTCCAAGACCATCTGGTTGTTTTAAGTGAGGAAAGGAGGCACAGCAGAATGCCATTCAAAAGCCAGGCCACATATCAGGGGGGAAGCCGAGAAGCTGTGAGCTTTTGGTTCCCCCCACAAACCTAGAGGAAGAATCTCCAATGCCCTGAGGAGACCTGAGCCAGTCTGAGAATGATCCAGAAGACGATCCGCTGGTAAGTGACCCAACTGAACCATTCACTCTACCCCTAAGACTGTTTACCCCCAGCCGAGGGAAGGGGAAGGAAGTAGCAGCATTACTGGATTCGGGATGCACCCGGTGCCTAATTAATCTCACCCTAGTAGGGAAATTGGGAATCCACCTAAGGAAAATAGAAAACCCCATCACTTTCTGCCAATTAGACAGGACTATAGGGATGGGAGGAGCCAGCCATTTTTGACAAAGAACCGTAGCAAATAGAACTGGGGAACCATAATGAGTTGTTCACATTCATTGTAGCTCCAGGAATGGAAGGGCCACTAGTCCTAGAACTCACATGGCTACGGAAATGGAATCCAAAAATAAACTGGAAGAGAGGAACCGTACATTTCCAGAAACATATGGCATTTGCAAACATTCCAGTGTCAGCTTTGGAAGCCATATTCCATGGTGCCACATAGCCTGAGAAAGTGGGAGGAGGGTGATTTTAATTGAGTAATTCTAAGTAAACAAAATAAAAAAAAAAATCTTAGTTCAAGGTTATTAAGTGCGGCGCAGCAGAAAAAAAGGATCTTACACTGGGATGGATTGTGATTGGTCCATGTGATGTGATGATGGGAAAAAAGTGGATGGATTGTAGTTTGGGACATTGTGGGAAGTCCAGGAAACTTTTAGTTTTGAGATTCAACAGATGTGCCAGGTGCTATTCTAATAAAAGGTACTTTTGAGATTATGCTTATCTTGAAGTTACTGATTGGAATAGAGGTTTGCTGGAATGCTGACATTATCTCAAAACTCTAACGAACTCCAGCACCCCAAAAAGGGAGCTATCAGGGGTGCTGAGCCTCAGAACTGATTCCAGAAATGGAGTAGTGCGAAGACTCAGAGAAGATGGAAGAAGAAAGGGCTTGGAGGCTAGACGCCGGAAGACTAATTGAGGCCCCCAACCCCACTTCTGAAGAAGTGATGGAGGCATTAGAAGTTGCAGAGGAGAGACGGAATTCAGGAGCCTGGCCAAAAGATAGTGAATCATGGAGGAGCTGCCAAACGGGGCTGGATCTAAGAATTGGACCAGAGGAAAAGATGCATGAACAACTTTCTTTTTCAAGTCCTCTACAGATTTCTCGAGAGACAGAGTGAAGAAGTGGGGGGGGGGGCATTGGGATCAGACACCTCCCAAGATTGCAATCAGTGGCCTCCCTCCAGAAGCCAGTCATTGTCAGAAATCCTGCTGCACCTGCTGCATCACCTTGTCAGGGAACACCCTGGCCCCCAAGAGAATCAGCGATCCCTTCTCAGCGATCTGCACAGGCAACAGATGGCAGCCACCACTCTCTTCCCATTGCAGGGAAGAAGGCAACAAATGGTCTCTTCATGGCAGGGCCCTAATCAGCCCCTCCTTGGAGCAACCCTGCAGAGGCCTTCTTCCAGAGAGCACCACTTAGCCCATCAGGGGTCGCAAGAGGGGAAGGAGGATTGCTGGAGCTTTAGTGCATTTGTGCATAAGGCAGCCTTCACTTCCTGCTGCTTCAGGCTGGAGCTCACGCCCTCCACACTTGGCCAAAGAGCTTCCGGGGGGACAATGACATGGCAAGGCAATGTCCAGAGCCTTAGTGGAGAGAAGCCACGTCCTGTTAAGACCCCCCTTTAGTGAACAGCTGCCTGCCCATGCACATCTTTGCTGCACTTTGGGTCTCCCCATGTGTATGCACCCTCCTGGCCCTGCCACAGCTGGCCAGGGGGTCACAAGAGAAGGAGGAAGAGGAGGGTCACCCAAAGGGAAGCCTCTGTCATGGCTGATGATCGTTCCTCAACCAGCCCAAATTAAAAGGAATAGCCAAGAATCCCAAAGAGAGCTTGTTGGCTTGGCCCAGTCTCAGCTTTCCAAGAGGGAGGGAGGGTGAGAGAAAACATGCAGATGCAGAGAGCACAAGAGATATATACATACATACAGAGAGAGAGACACAGAGAGGGGGAAACCAGCTGATGGACAAGTGTCGTTGGTGAGGGTGCTCTGGCTTTCTCCGAGCCTGACCCCTGGGGTGGCCGTGTGATGTTCAGTGGACCCATCCCCCTTTCCATCGTCCCCTCTTCCCGGATCCCATTCCCACCCCACCAGCCCTCGTGTTAGCGAGGCCGGTGTTGGTTGCAGCTGGGCCAAGCCAGTGTCTTGGGGCAGAGAGCAGGTTGCGCATATCCCCAAGTGACCGAGGCATGGCCAGCACTAACAAGGGCCAGAAGAAGCTCCAGCAAGAGTGAGGCACCAGAGAATCAGCCCTAGCCGCTTCTCCATCCCCTCTTGTCACCCTTACCTTCTCAGTGCAGGTGAGGGAAGGTGAGGGGCAAGGCCAGCCAGTGATGGGATAGGGAGCTGCAGAAGAGGGCCCCAAAAGCCACATGTGGCTAAGGAGCCATGGGTTGCTGACACCTATCCTAACCTGATCTATCTCACAGGACTGAGAGATTATCATATATATTTACTCCTAATGAATAACAACAAATTTTGTTTTAAGTATCAAGCAAAGTAAATAATAGCTTGTAACACAAATCTAAGTTACATTTAAAAGAACACTAACCTTTTTTAAAAAAAATACCCTCAGTATCATTTTTTTGCAGAGCTTCTAAGTTTGGTCTATTTAAATATGTGCTGTAAATAGTACAGTAGCACTTACACTGCAAAACCAAGACATACTTTTGCAGCAGTTAATTAAAGTTGTCTAATTTAAAATCACAACTGTGCTCGGCTATTTACAGCGTCGAATTATAGAGTTCTGTATGATGCAGAATTACAGTGACAAAGTCTTACAAACAAGAGCAGCAATTAAGTGTTCCTTTGGCACAGCATACCATCTTTAAAAATCAAAGAAAAGTTCCAAAACTAAATAAAAACTAGCCACATCCAATGTTTTGTACCATTTTAAGTAGAACCATCTCTTTCATTTGTGGTATGGGGAAAGAGTCAAGTCATGCAGCAACATTCAAATTGTATCTGACCTTATTACATTTAGGCTCCAATTGTTTTGGCCTCCTAAAGCATTGCCTGGCAAAAATTCTGCAGACAATTTAGCTGTAATAATTTCTTATTGTAAGAATGAGTACAATACGCCTCAGAATCTGATTACTTTTGAAAATTGATTGATTTGACAATTCTGATTCTGAAGTGCCTGTCAACTGCACATCAGGAACACACATTATTAACAGGCTACAAGATGAAAGGTACTAGGGTTTTATTCTCCAATTCTTTGGTCTCTTCTACTGGTTTTCTTATAACTGCAATCAGATGGAATGAGAACAGTTAGTGGCAAAGGATGATGGGAATTGCAGGCCAAAACTTTAGAAAGGTATCCTATTGGAAAAATAATATCATTGATAATATTCTTCCAATATTTGAGGGGCTGTCACAGAGAAGAGGAAGTTGACCTATTCTGTAAAACACCTGAAGGCAGAATAAGAAGTTATGAGTAAATCATTAGACATCCAACCTAGAATTAAGAAGAAACTTCCTGACAATGAAAACAATTAATTGGCAAAATTGCTCATCTCCTGAGGTTGTGTGTGCTCCATTACTGGAGGTTTTCAAGAAAAGTCTGGACAGCCACTGTCTCAACTAGCATAGGATCTCTTGCTTGAGCAGGTGGTTAAGATCATCTGCTCAAGATCCTATCCAATTCTGTTCTTCTATGATTCTATGAATTTACAGATAGGGCATTGGTACTTACCTGATACGCCCATTCTTTGTGAGCTGTGATAAGCATCCAGCAGTGGGAGGTGCTTAAGATTTAGATTGGATAGGCTGGGCTTGATTGATAGGACACTCCTCCTCCTCCTCCACATACTCCTCCTTAGCATTTCCCAGTTTTTGTGAAGACGAAGAGAGAAACCTCATCCTCCTTTTTTTTGTAGTCATTGGCCAGACCAGGAACCCACCAGACAGAAATTGGGTGGGTCTGGATGCTCGTCGCAGCTCACAGAGAACGGGTGTACCAATGCCCTTTCTCCAATGAGCTGCTCTGAGCATCCAGCAGTGGGACATACCAAAGCTTGGCTTGTCCTACGGGAGAGTCTCCATCTGGCTTGGAGTCCCCTCCTGGTCCCTATGGACCCTCTGTAAAACTCTCCTACCGAAGGAAGCCTCAGCTGAGGCAAATACATCAATTTTGTAGTGTTTAATGAAGAGCCATGGTGAAGCCCATGTTGCCGCACGACATATTTCTGTTATTGGCGCTTGTGTGGCCCAGGCTGCTGAAGTTGCGGCGCTCCTAGTAGAATGAGTTGTTATGCCTCTGGGCACTGGTAATGATTGAGCCTTGTATGCCTTAGCTATTGTGGCTTTCAACCACTTATCTATAGTTGAAGGTGATACCTTATGATCCTGAGTGGTTGGCTGAAAGGAAATGAAGAGCGCCTCAGTCTTTCTAAAGGGAGCTGTGCAGTGTATGTATGTACGGAGAGCTCTCCTAACATCTAGCCATTGATGTTCTAATCCGTGAGATGGTCTTGGACAAAAGTTCAGAAGGACTAGTTCTTGTGCCCTGTGAAAAGCTGAATTAATTTTTGGAATGAACGTCTGAACGAAGAATCACTCTGTCAGAATGAAAAATGCAAAGATCTTGTCGGACTGATAAAGCTGCTATCTCAGATATACGATGTGCTGATGTGATTGCTACAAAGAAAACCACCCTGTAGGTGAGGAGACTCGTGGTTTTCAGTTGTTTGAAAGGAGCCTTTGTAAAGGCCATTAGTACCTTGTTAAGGTCCCAGGTCGGAAAGCGGTGCACCACAGGAGAACATAAATTTGTTGCTCCAGAAAGAAAACTTTGAATGCATGGGTGATATGATATAGATCTTAGACCCTTCCAGGTGACTACCGAAGCCAGGGCCTCTACCTGTTGTCTTAAGGTGTTTGGTGAGAGGCCCTTGTCAAGGACCCCTTGAAGGAAATCCAATAGCTGTGTCACTGATGAAGAGAAGGAATCAATGTTGGATTTTATGCACCATTTATAAAAAATGTGTCATGTGGCATTGTATATGCAATTTGTTGAGGGGTGTTGGGCCACTTGAATTGTTTTGATTACTCTTTGTGAGAGATTTTTGCTCCTCAGATGTCTCTGCTCAACCTCCACACAACTAGGTGGAGCCACTGAGGGTCCAGTGCAGAATTGGATCCTGGATGAGTGAGACCCTCTGAGAGGGATCCCTGAGGTCTGCGAACCACGGCCTCCTGGGCCAGTATGGTGCCACCAACAGTATTTCTGCTTTTTCGTTCAACAGTTTTTGGATCACCCTGGGAATCACTGGGAGAGGGGAAAAGGCATACAGAAGTCCTGGGGGCCACCAACAATGAAAAGCATTGATGGTCTCCACTCCTTGGGCTGGGTACCTCAAGATGAACCTTGGAAGTTGTGAGTTCAGAGAAGCAAACAGATCTATGACTGGTTGCCCAAATTTCTGTACCACTTCCTGAAACAAATCTGGGGGCAGACTGACTGATCGACTGTGGCCCTGCTCAACCAGTCTGCTTGGGTGTTTGCCAAGCCAGAGATGTGTTCTGCTCTTATGGAGACCAAGTTCTTCTGTGCCCAAAGGCACAGTCTCTCTGCTTCTCTCATTCTCGAGTGAGTACCCCCCTTATGTGGGCTTTTGTTGTTATGTTGTTGGTTAGTATAAGGCTGAATATAAGGAAGGAAACTCCAAAGTGCCAGGCGAACCACTCTGGGTTCCAGCCAGTTTATGCTGAATGCTCGTTCTGTTGCCGACCAACACCCCTGAGCCATGAGAGACTGGAATTGAGCTCCCCATCCAAATAGGCTGGCATCCATAGTGATGGTAAGTCTGTGGGGTTCTTTGAAGGAGCAACCCTGGTTGATGGTCGGAACTTTTGGTGGCACGATGACACAGGCCCTGGAGCTGCCTCTTCCTACCCGTTGGTACAGTAGTACGTACCATTGGAGGGTTCTGGCATGGAACCAGCCCCAAGGGATGATAGAAATACAAGATATCATTTTCCCCAATAAGGTAGATAAACTTGCTATTGGAACACGCTTAAGGGTTCTAATTTCTTGAGCCAGCTTGCTAATACTGTCCTGCCTTTCTGGGGATAAGAAAACTTTTCCCTCAACTGTATTAATAATCGTGCCCAAATGAGTCAAGCTAGTTGATGGATATAGATTACTCTTTGCCCACATAGAGAACCCATGCTGTTGGAGTGTCATTAAGGTGATCTGGGTGTCTAATTTGGCCTGCTCATACGAAGATGATAACAAAATGTCATCTAAGTAACACTGTAGTCTAACAGGTGTTCCCTTGAGATGGGTGGCCAGAGCTGCCAGAACCTTCTTAAAGGTCCTCAGGGCAGATGATAGCCCGAAGGGCAGGGCAATAAATTCAAAATGTTGATTATTAAAACAAAATCTAAGAAATTTGCTATGTGAGGATCTAATTGGAATGTGGAGATACATCACCGTTAAATCAATGGAGGTTAGAAAGTCGCACTTTCTTATGTTCAGAAGAATGGACTGCAGTGTACTCATTTTAAACCTCCTATAAACTAGGGAACGATTAAGTTATTTTAAATCTAAAATTGCCCTCCATTCCCCCAAACTCTTTGGGATTAGAAAAAGTAATGAATAAAAGACTTGCCCTTGATGATCTGGTGCCACAAGTCAGATTGCCTGGTTCTCTAATAAATGATTAATAGCTGTTTCCATCAGGCTCCTTTTAACAGGATCCCTGGAGAGAGGGCATGTCATGAAAAAGTTCAGAGGAGTGGACTGAAATTCTAGAGCCAGGCTGAATCTTATGGTATCTCTAACTCAGGAATCAGTGGTAGAGGAATCCCATCTGTCTGCAAAAAGCCTCAGCCTTCCTCCAATAGGGGCACAGTCCTTAGATCTATTTTGTGCGTCGGAAACCTCTGTTTCCTGCCCCTCGAAAGGTTCTTTTGGTTTGCCCTCCCCTTCAGTATCTATCTCCAAGATCAGATCTATCAGACTGTTGGCTATTCTTGAATCCAGACACCCTCTGGAATCTTGGGAGAGAATTGTCCCTGGTAGAAGGGATGAAAGGAAGGCTGGGAAGGTCTATTTTCTGATCTACAAAAAAGAGAGGGGAGGATTTTTTTCTTGCTTCTTGTCTCTATCAGAAGCGGGTCCAGGGCAGCGCCAAACAATTTATCCCCCGATATTGGGGAGGAAGCAAGCTTCCATTTGTGTTTGATATCTGCTTGCCAATATCTGAGCCATAGCAATCATCAAGCTGTAACCCAAGATGCTATGGCTCAAGCAGAGAATTTGACAGAATTGAATGTAGCGTCCACAGAGAATTCTGCAGTCGCAATTAGTTTGGCAATGTCCTGGTGCGCCCTGATATTGGAATTTGGGATGGTCTCCCTCAGATGCTGGATCTTGTGAAAAAAGATGTGGCTTTTGCCGCTCTTACGGTCCATGCATCTGATTGATGTCTTACATAGAGACAACCCGGCCCTTTTATCTTTTGGCTTGAGAGCCTCCTCTGCTTCAGTTGGAATTGCAGAGGAGAGTGCCAATGACACCACTGGTTCATCTACTACTGGGGTATTGAGAAATTTAAAGAAATTAGAAGCTAAATTAAAAAAAAATTCTATCATATCCTGTAGGAGAGGGATACGCCACTGAAGAGGCCCATTGTTTCTGGACAAGGTCCAAGAACATCTGCAGAACAGGTATGACTTTCTTTTCCATTATTGGTTGGAGAAGATCAAATTGTCTGACTCCCCTTGCAGTGCAGATTGTTGAGGGGGATGGGATATCAAGGCGGGCAGTAGTTTTTGCCTTGAACAACAGAGATCTGAAAAGTTGAGGGAAGAACAGACCTGTAAAGGTTGGTTGGTCTGGCTTAATGCTTTCATCATCTGACATGCTCCTTTCCAGGGGATCCGCCTCTGACAGGTTCTGGTCACTGTCATGAATAGACCCCTCCTCAACCTGTTGCACTTGGTTCTCTTGTTCTCCTTCATCCTGTACATTGTGTGAATGTGTATTTTTGATTATATAGCACTCTTCTGGAGGAGGTACCTTCTGCATAGCAATTGGATCGAGTGAGAATAGAAGTCAGAGGGTGGAGGCTGCCTAGCCATCGTCTTCTGCACTCCGGCCGCGATGTCCCATCTAATTGCCATCTCCATCCAGGCCTTCAATTTGTCAGGAATATCCTCCAGGGGAAGGTCATCCTGGCATAGTCCCGCTGCTGTTGGGGTAAAAGTTGCCCATCTGGCAGGTAGTGATGCTGAAGGCCTGGATTGAACCGGTCTATCTGAGGCCCTCCTGAATGGCATTGAGAGATCCAGGGGTGGTGGCAAGGTGTCTGGAACTGGGACTGACCTGGCTGGAGAAGAGGACTGAGACTTCTGTTCAGCCTCCCTCATGCATTTTTTAATATGCTTATCTAGCGCATTTTGGCGTCTCTTGGCATCCTTTTCTGCAGCCTTAGATGGATGTTTGATTTACTTTGTGATCAAGATGATGACTTGGATTGCCCTCTGGGGTTACTTTTGCATTGCAATTCATTGCAATTCCTGACCTAGAGCCCACGAGGCAAGAAGAGGAAGGAACAAGAGAATAAGGATTGACTAAATCTCTCTGTGTGTGTGTGTGTGTATGTAGGTCTAGATGTGTTCAGCTCTTTTCCCATGTAAGATTAAGAGTATCTTGGTGACAATTCAGTGAGGGTCCCACTCGTCATCCTCAGGCTGGTGCTTTTGGCTTCATGCCAGTGCAAGCAGTGTGTGATCGGAGCTGCCGTCTCTCTATAAATACTAGTGATGGGGGCTGGTGTGCTGGGCTGGTTGGCTGCGCTGCTGCCTCTTGATTGGTTGATGGAGTTGATGTTGGTATAATGGGCTGTGTGATGGCCTTGTGAGTTTTGTTGTGGAGATATCCTGGATCTTGTGCTGTAATCTCCTGGGACGTTTGTTTTGTAGTGATCTTTTTTCCATTAGCCTCTCGTGTTTAAACAGCTTGGGTGATGGGTTGTGTGATTTTGTCATCAGCACATTCAACTATGTAAATGAACAAAGTATTTCATAAAAATATTTCATTCATTCAGATCTAGGCTGTCTTATTTTTGTGTTCCCTTTATTTTTTTGAGCAGTGTATATTTGTATGCAGGTCTTGGCGTGTTCAGGTCTTTTTCCATGTAAGATTGAGAGTATCTTGGCAACGTTTCAATGATGTTCCACTCGCCATCTTCAGGCTGGTGCTTTCGGCTTCATACTTGTGCAAGCAAAGCGTGATCAGAGCTGCCATCTCCCTATATATACTGGATACCTGTACCCATGAAAATCTATGAAAACATATACTTGTATATATATGATCTTATGGACTGTTGGCTAGTCCAGGGGCCTGCTCTAATCAGAGGCAGGGAACCCTCTTGATATTTGTTCCCCCCCTTTTTTTCTTTTTGTAAATTCAAATTGCTGTTGTTGTTCTTGTTGTTGTTGCTGTTGTTGTCCCTGGGGAGCCGATGTGTATTCCGACGGCAGTCTTGCCAATTTGCCGTCAGAATAATGTTATGAGAAAGACACTTTTGAATTCTATTAGACTTATGATTTAGAAATGCCAAACAATTTCAAATTATAATAGACTAATAATTTAGAATTGTCAATTAGAGTAATTCAAACCTGTTTAATTTGTCCTAGTCCAGCCAAGGAAGCAACCAAGCTGCCTACCTCACGAAGGCTGAGCTAAAACTGGGAACGCTAAGGAGGAGTATGTGGAGGAGGAGCATCCTATCAATCAAGCCCAACCTATCCAATCTAAGTCTAAGCACCTCCCACTGCTGGATGCTCGGAGTGGATTATTGGAGAAATATGGAAGAACATGGGGCAATCACCATTTTAACACCTTACCAATGTGACATGAGATGGAAAAGGATTAAGTTCATCTCTAAATACACAAATAAGGTCACCCTGCTAATTAATTTTTTTAACCCTCTCATGCCACAGCATGTAAATATTGTGCTGTTCTTGCTCTAGCCCACCTAGTAGTCAGGGACAGATAAGCCTAACTACATTGCCTGAAGCCAAACTCTCTTTTCTCTCAGCCTTTGGAGAAGACAGAAGCAGCCATTTTGACCGTGATACATAGTCATCCAGAGATGGGCCTACGTCCCTCACACAGAGCCTCACTGGTAAGGTTCAAGCTGTTTGTTTGTTGATTGTTATATTGGTTGTTAGCTAATGCTGTCTATCTTGTATTTATATTTGATTTTCACTATTTGTATTTCCTCAGTTTCACCGTACCTTGTTCTCACAATAAAACATTCAGATCCACACCACGACCATGGTCTGTTTCATTGAAGAATGGGGGGGGGGGTTTGGCTGTCTGTCGAGCTGCACACAGACTCACAAGCAGTGGGGACAGAACAAACCCTATCATTACACAATTCTAACCTTACCAAGATTTACCCTTGAACTAGACAAGAAACATGACATTCAATTGCAAGGAAAGCCCAATAGAAAGCAGATGCAGCCATCTCTAATCTAGAAACATAAAATACACTTAGGGGTTTTACATATTATTCTAAATGTGAGCATTTGTATTTTGTAAGAGATAGAAACCCATCTATCCAGAAAAAGATTTTCACATGATTGTTTTAACTCGGCCCAAGTATGGGCCACTGACCATTTCCCATTTTATTAAAGGTAAACACTTCCAACTCCAACTGACCATTGTGCACTGTGGCAGAAACACCTCCTCTCTCTTGTTACTATTCACAATCCTCTACAGCAGTATTGGTGAAACTTTTCAGCACAGAGTGTCGAATTGGGAGTGTTTGTGCGTGCAGGGGGCAGTGCCAGAAACCAGAAGAGCAGCTCCCCAGCATGTGCATGTGGGAGCGCCGGAAACTGGAAGAGCAATTCCCCAGTGCACATGCAGTTCCCTGGAACTTCCATGCATGCGAAGACCAGCTAGCTGGCACACATGTACATGTCAGAACCCAAATAGGCAATGGCTGGCATGCCCGGAGAGATGACTCGGCAGTTCCCTGGAACTTCCATGCATGCGAAGACCAGCTAGCTGGCACACATGTACATGTCAGAACCCAAATAGGCAATGGCTGGCATGCCCGGAGAGATGACTCGGCATATCTCTTCCAGAATGTGTGCCATAGGTTCACCATCATGGCTCTCTAGCAATATTTCTCAACCTTGGCAACTTTAAGATGAATAAAATTCAACTCCCCAAATTTTCCAGTGATATCTTAAATTTAACAAGATTGAAAAAATTACTTATCTTTTTTTTGCAAGTTTTTTTGCAAGTTCACTAGCAGAATTATGAAAATCTGGGGAAAGCATATATAAACACAGACTATACTGATAGAACAATAAAATAATGGCGTTCCCTCTCCAGCAGATGAAATTGAAATATGTATGTGTTTACTTACTGTAATCCAGGAAAGGTAAAGGGTTAAAGTAGTGGGGGATCCACTTATCAGACGCTATAATCTACACAGATGTTCATTATCATGGCTGGTGGGGGAAGAGGTTGAAAATGGGGAAGTGATTTCTTAAGCCAGTTGATTTCCAGCCAGTTTATGCAAGGGAGACCAATAGCTGTGCAGAAAAGCCCTAAGACATATTATTATTATTATTAAATGGACCACCAGAATTACTGATACAACACTTCATTTTTCCACATTCTATTTTCAGATAGATAAATATGTACAGCAAGAAAGCCTCTTCCATATATAGAATTCTGTAGGAACCAAGCTATCTGAACCTGAGTGTTTTTAGTGTTAATTCATAGCTTCAACAATTTTTTGAAGGTTTCTGAAGATAAGAGGCAACTGTAACTAATTTCAGTGATTCTGAGCATGCAATTTACTGCATAAGAAGGTTAGTATTCCGAATAGGACAAAGAAATTTACACATGGGATAAGATATTGTGTTCTTAGAGTTTCTAGCGAACACCCAAAATTAACATAAATCAGCAAAAAAGTGAGAAATAGAGTATGTGCAGATGGATTATTAGGAAGCAAGGGTTGAATAAATAACCTGTGTAACTTTTGGATGATTTGTATCTGTTAAATTCTTAAATCCTACTTTTAAATCCAATGCAAATCCTATTTGCATTGTTATATAGTTGAATAGCCTATTCTAATACATTTGATCATAAGATAAACCGTAATGTCAAAATCACCAAAATCTGAAGAAATAACAGTGTGACTATACATGTGCATAAAAGTCATAATCATAGTTTCACACTGTTTCTCTTTTTTAAGTTATCAATGTCACCATATTTCTTTTTCGTAAGTTTCATAGTATTTCATGACTTTGATCAGTAACATCACTGGATTTATACAGATCTTTCTCCCTTTCTCCAATAGGTTGAAACAAGTATTGTCAGTTCAGCAGGCTTATAAGCTAATGCACATTTCCAGACAGAGCTTTGGGCTCTAACGTTATTCATTTTCCACACTTAAAAATAAGATTGTACTTTAACTTTATTTCAATAGATATTAAAAATAATTCATGGTACTTGGCAAACAAAGTAAGAACATTATTTTGCAAAAGAGAAAGGAAGAAGACCTGAGTCTAAATGGGCTTTGATTTGCTTTCTAACAACTATTACATTAAAAGCGGAGCATTTTTTAAAATTTGTACCTTTGCCTCATTCCCAAAAATTACAAATACAATTAGATCAAGACTATAGACTATCCTCCTTACCCATTATTTTATCAGAAGTTTCCTTATGCAAGAAAATCTGCAAAGAAATGTATCTTAAATATGTGAAATATATAAAAATGAGAGATAGAGAGAAAAGATGTCGAGCTTATTTTATTGATTAGCCCTTGGCCCATATCAAAGTGCAGAGTTCCAGATACAAATTATTATTAAAATCTGATAAAAACAATTTAAAATGAAATTGGAATAAAATATAATTTAAAATGAAATTGGAATAAAATACAATTTCATATATAAATAAAATATGGTAAAATATTTCAATGTCACCCCTACAATCTACCTATCAAACCCGGACCCAGGATTTGCCATACCTGGTGAAGGGAACCCTGCATAGGAGATGGGTGGTGGGAGGACGATCCCGAATGTCAGCAGAGACTGTAAGTGACATGACACATGAAGCAGACGATCACCTGGTCCCAACCCTATGTAAGCTGACCAATGATCAACTGATCAAGTCTGGTGGCCAACAATCAGCTGATTGAATCTTCCAGCCAACTATCAGCTGATGGAGTCTGCCAGCCGACAACTGATCAAGTCTGTCAGCAGCTCGACAATCAGTTGCTTGGGCCTGCCAAATGGTCAACTGACTTTATTTCTTTATTCTTTTGATTTCTTGATAGAACTCACTGTGTGCCGAGAATCTGGCTTATTAAACCAACCATTTGGAACCCGAAGAGAGGGGCATCCTGATTGTAGTTTAGGTCCATATCTCAAACCTCTGAGACTATCCCAATCAGTTCCACATATGCCGATCTTAACCAAACCATTTTGCTTAAGTACTGTGCTGTGTTAAATGTTATTTTCAGATTCCGGCTGCACAGGGAACAATCAAATAGGAAGTGAGCTAGGTCTTCTATCTCTGCTGCTCTGCAAACGCAAAAATGTCCATTGTAGGGTATAGAATGGAATCTCCCATATCTGCCCATTATGTCAAGCTGTTCGAATCTCGCTCGCTCTCCCTAAGGTGTTTTGGCAGTTGTAACTTTTAAATAGCTGTCTATTTGAGAAGTATGTTTGTATTTGCTCAGCCATTTCAAGTTACCCACCTTACTAAGGATAGCTATATCATTTTGTGCTTCTATATCCTTAATTCTGTGGCCAGCTTTTTTAAAATACTTCTCCTGTTACGCAAGTGACAGGAATACCACAGCTTCTTACAAAATTTGTTAGTTTGGTGATCCAGATTTGCGATTGTGATTTTATCTGCTCTAGTAGACATAACTTGGGGAGTCTATCAGTCTCCATTTCACTGACTTTATGCCAGTAGTTATATGCTCTAATTTTGAATAGTGCATGAATTGTATATATTCCCAATTTAGCTCTAATTGCTGCAGCAGATGTTCTTAGATCTACACCCAAAATATTGTACATCTTAAGTGCTGGGACTGTGCTTGTTCTAGTACTGTAGTTGAATATAGACCCCATACTTCTGCTCCATAGGGGTGAACCTTAGCTTTGTATACTTTAATAATAGGCCTAGACAGTGGTGGGATTCAAATGATTTCACATCAAGAAGTGCCTGGCCTTGCCTGGCCTCTCCTCATCACGCCTGGCCACGCCTTCCCCCTCCCAGCCACTCTTTGTCATGCCTGGCCACTTACCTTTCCTGAAAGCAAGTGGTTTTAAATAAAAAGAATATTTGCAAATAAATAACAAATATCTTGACTTCAGGTTTGATGCATCTTGCAAAGTATTATTGCTCATTCTAGTCTACTTTCCTACTAACGAATCCATCTCAGATTGTAATTTGCTACAACCTCTCTTGTCTTTTGCATCATTCCATGGGAGATTATTCTGAAATGTTATCTGTGATGTTTGCAGCTTTACAATTTTTTTTCTTCCAACCCTGTTTTTGCATGTAATTCTTACAAATTATTTTGACATTCCTTCATCCTTTCTAAACAAAGTAGTGATTAAGGTGCTGGGCCTAGAAACCAGGAGATTTTGAGCTCTAGTCCCATTTTAGGCTTGAAAAAATGGCTGAAGTACCAGTTACTCTCTCCAAGCCCAAACCACTTCTTAGATTGTGGTGGTGGGGAAAGAGGAGGAAGGAATATTAGATAAGTTTTCCACCCTGAGTTCCTTATAATGCAATAAAGACAGGATAAACATCTAACAAAATAAATAAATCATTTGTGAGAATATCCTTCTAAAGGAGAAGGGGTACTGACTGCCTTGTCACATGCTTACACTACTGAATTTATTTAGTTTCTATCTACTTTATTTTCCTCTACTTTTTTGGTTTATTCTTCAATGATGGCATAGCCTATGAAATTCTTACCTGTCTCACATGTCAGGGTTATGTGGGAAAACATCAGGTAAAAACATCCATGTGACTGACAGGCAAAGGCAGCAGAAATCACTAAGCAGCTACATTAAGACAGAAAGGTGGAGGCACCAGGGTGCAAAAAGCAGAGGATCTCAAGGAGAAGAGAACTGAGACATCCACCTTTATCAAATTGGCACAATCTAGTCAACTAGAGAAAGGTAGGAAAGTCATCCATGCCTCTTTTATGCACTCTTTCCATTGGAAATTATGAGATTGTTTCAACCTGACAATGCAAACATTGTCCCAGCTCTACAATACTGGTGATCTTTTTAATGATTTTTCACTTTTTATCTAGAGAAGAGCTGAAAGGATTTAAAAAACAAATTCAACTATAACCTTTTTTCCATTTAATCAATTTTGCCAAACAGCTCCTCAACTCACAATAAAATAGCACTCACAACTCACAATAAAATATTTGAGGAGCTCCTACAAAAATGTGGGTGTCAATCTATTTTCCAAAGCACCAAAAGGCACAAAAAACAATGGATGGAAACTAACCAAAGGCAGAAGTAACATAGAGACCAAGCAGAAATTTTCTAAAGGTCAGACCAATCAATCTGCTTGCCTTCAGAAGTTGTGGGTGCTCCATCACTAGAGGCTTTCAAAAAGAGATGGAGCAACTATTTATCTGAAATAATATAGGGTCTCCTGCTCCAGCAGGGAGTTGGACTAGAAGACCTCTGATGTCTCTTCCAAATCTAATATTCTGTGTTCTAAATTGGGTGCTTCACAGCAGAAGCAATACAGCTGGCTGGACCACGCATGCATTAAATTCACAGCCTGTATGATCAAGCTGCATCTTTGTCCCATCCTGTATCTTTTCCCCCAGGAAGAAACAAGAAGTAGCCAAAACTGAAGCAGCTATAAAAGGTCTTGGGGAACTAATCACAGAAGTTTTCTTAATACTCTTTATAATGAAAATGTTTATAATCTTGTCCTTCTTCCTGAAGGGAAGAGGTTAATCCCATCCCTAGGTGGCTGTTGATGGGTTTCCATGCCCTAATCCTGTTGGTTTCTGTTGTTTATTGACTTGACTCAGTGTGTTGGCTGCATTCCAATTAAACTGTTAAGTGGTTCTTGGCTGTCTGCCTGGAGCTATTAACTGAAGGAGGAGAAAGAGGTGGGGGGACCTCTCTTGCACTTTATTTGTAGCCAGTTCTCTGAACTGCATTAGCAATTAACTAACGGTTTGGGCGAACTGGTAAGAACTGGCTGAATCCCACCACTGATTAGGAACAACATGATAGCAATGTTCCAATATCTGAAGGGCTGCCACAAAGAAGAGGGCTCCATCTATTTTCCAAAGCAGGACAAGAAGCAATGGGTGGAAACTAATCAAGGAAAGAAGCAACCTAAAACTAGGAGTAATTTTTTGACAGTAATAAAAATTAATTAACCAGAAGTTGTGGGTGCTCCATCACTGGAGGTTTTTAAGAAGAGACTGGATAGTGACTTGTCTGGAATGATATAGGATCTCCTGCTTAACAACAAGTAGCAGCCAAAACTGCAGCAGTTATAAAAGGTCTTTGGGAACTACTGGGAGTATCAGCTGATCCCAGAAGTGTTACTTAATACACTTTATAATGCAAATGTTTGTCATCTTGTCCTTCTTTCTGATTGGGTCCCTAGATGGGTCACTGATGGGTTTTCTGGGTATTTCCCTGCCCTAATCCTGTCAGTTTCTATTGTTATTCAAGGGATGTGCCAGCTGCATTCCTGTGGCTTTATTATCCCAACTAAATATTTGCCTGCTAAGTGGTTCTTATTTTATTTATTTATTTATTCATTTATTTATTTATTTATTTGGTTTGTCAATTGCTTACAAGATAATAGGTATAATAAGTAAAAACCTAGTTAAGAATACATGGATACATATAAGAAAAATAAAAAAAAGGAGAGGGGAGGAGCTGGCGCCGAGACGATACGGCTTGCAATCGAGCTCTACGATTGCAGCCGATATCTTCGCCCCTGGCCGGTCCAAACAGACCTAAACCGTCCCGTAGGGACGGTTATCGTGAGGGGCATACCCTGTGGATCCCAGGGACACCGCAAAGTCCCTGGATGACCCAGGAGAAGTCCCTTTTGCTGGCAGCAAAGAGGCAGCCCCCAAGCTGCTGAAGTCGGGGCAGCTCCGGAAAGGAAGAGGCTGAAAGAGAAAGTGTGTCGGCTGGGTGAGAAACTGTTTTTTTTTAAATATTTTGTGGCTTGAAAGGACACTTTGATTGCTAGAAGAAATCTGTGTGATTTTTGACAAAACTGAATAAGCGGCGTTTTTTTAAGGGAGACGTCAAAGCGAGGCTTTATTTTTATTTTTTTTGCTACCGGACTTTATTGTTACTTAGTAGATAACTGGACTTCTGGCACAGAAGATTAGGAATGCTAAACAGAACTACTTTGAAGATGCAAATAAGCCAGGTAGATGGCTAGCATATAAGCTGAGAAAGGAGAAAGAGTCGAGGAAAATATCGCAGTTAATAGATGATCAAGGTCAAGTTTGTTATGGCAATAAAGAGAAAAAGGAAATTATTCGAGACTTTTATGGACAACTATACAAGAAAGAGAATATTGATGAGGAAAAAATTAAACAGTATTTGCAGAATGCAAACTTACCTAAAATATCTAAAGAGACTGAAGAAATGTTAGAAAGTAATATAACAATGATGGAACTAAGCCAAGCACTTAAGAAACAAAATAATCGGAAAGCACCAGGTCCAGATGGGCTGCCTGCAGAATTCTACAAAATATTACAAGAATCATTGAGCATTCCACTTTTAGATGTTATGAATGAAGCTATGTCAAAGAAGACGATACCTAAAACATGGTCAGAGGCTTATATTACACTTATTCCAAAAGAGGAGGCTGACCCACTGCAATTTAAGAATTATAGACCGATTTCTTTATTAAATGCAGACTATAAAATTTTTGCTTCGATATTAGCAGAAAGACTTAAAAAATATTTGAATAATTTTATTCATCCAGATCAAAATGGATTCCTGCCAAAGAGACAAATTAGAGACAATATGAGAGTAATTTTGGACACTTTGGAATATTATGAGGCACATCCTGAAAAGCAAATGGCTTTGATATTTTTAGATGCCCAAAAGGCATTTGACAATGTGAATTGGAGATTTATGTTACTCTTACTGGAACAGATGGGTTTTGCTAGAAGATTTATCCAAGCAATAGAAGTAATTTATCATGAGCAAACTGCAAAGGTAATGATAGAGGGAGAATTTACAGACTCTATTAACATAAGAAAAGGCACAAGACAAGGATGTCCCCTTTCTCCCTTGCTATTTGTATTGACTCTGGAAGTGTTGAATAGAAATATTAGAGAAGATAAAACTATAAAAGGAATGAAAATCAAAAAGGAAGAATTTAAATTACAAGCCTTTGCAGATGACTTAGCCTTTATTTTGGAAGATCCTACAGAAACAGCTTCGAAGCTACTGGAAAAGATAGAGACATATGGTGAGGTGGCTGGTCTGAAAATAAATAAAGATAAAACAAAGATTTTGTCAAAGAACATGCTACTAAGACAAAGAGAAGAATTGGCAGATCTGTTGAAAATCCAAGTTACGAACAAGGTTAAGTATTTGGGGATATATTTGACACCAAGATGTAGTACATTAAAAGAGAACAATTATATTAAACTTAAACAACAGATAGCCCTAGATCTGAAGAAATAGGAAAACTTACAACTGTCATTAATAGGGAGGATCTCAACAATCAAGATGAATATTCTACCCAGAATCTTATTTTTGTTTCAAACAATACCAATTAGGCTTGGAAAAGACTATTTTGAGGACCTAAATAAAATTGTGTTGAAGTATATATGACAAGGTAAGAAAGCGAGGATAAAGCTAAAGCTTTTGCAAGATGCTAGAACTAGAGGAGGGTTTGGCCTGCCTAATTGGGAGTTGTACTACCAAGCTGCAAATTTGATGTGGGTTAAGGAATGGATAACATTAAGGAAGACTAGATTGTTGACACTAGAAGGTCATGATTTGTTGTTGGGTTGGCATGCTTTTCTATGGTACAAGGGAACCAAAACACAGGGCTATTTTAGAAGACATTATATACGGGAGTCTCTGTGGTTAAATTGGGAGAAGACAAAAAAACAATGTTATTTGAAAATTCCAGTTTGGTTATCGATGATAGAAGCGTTTTCTTATCCTATAATTTATAAAAAGGAACAAACAGTTAGCTATGGGGAATTACTAGATGAAAAGGGTGAACTTAAATCGATACCAAAATTAGAGGAACAAGGTATACAGATGAATTGGTTTTCATATTTGCAAATACACTCAAGGTATGATGAGGATTCCAAAACAGAGGGATTTTATGATAAATAAACTGATTTAGATAAGATTTTGATGGGTACTGATGAAAAGGTGATTAAAAAATTATATGGTTATTTATTGGAAATTAAGCTGGAGGAAGAACAAGTTAAAGAAACTATGATTGCTTGGGGGAGGAATTTTGGATATGGGATTGACTTAGAGAAATGGCAGAAATTATGGTTGCAAAACTATAAAATGACAATGTCTACAGCCTATAAAGAAAACTTGTATAAGATGTTTTACAGGTGGCATTTTCCCCCGACAAGGATAGCAAGAATGTTCAAGAACAAATCGGAAAAATGCTGGAAATGTCATCAGAAACCTGGTTCATACTACCATATGTGGTGGACTTGTGAGGACGCTAGAAAATATTGGACTAAAATCCACATGTGGTTGGAAAAAATGACAAAGAAGCACATAGACTTGAAACCGGAGCTTTTCTTATTGGGAATCTTACCAGATGTTTATAGTAAAGAGTTGAAATATTTGATTGTAAATGTATTGACTGCGGCTAGGATTGTATTTGCAAAAATTGGAAAAATGAGAAAATTCCATTGCAGGAAGAAGTTATAAAGAAAATATTGGAATGTGCTGAGATGAGTAGATTGACTTTTGAAATCAGAGAGCAAGAAGATAAACAATTTTATATAATTTGGGATCTTTTCTATCAATGGCTGAATGATGAATTACAAAAATAGAATATTTAGAATGTTAGACAATAAGGAATAATATTGATTTTACTTTTCTTTTCTCTTTTTCGGTATTGGATATTATATTTATATAATGGTTTCTTTTTCCTTTTTTCTTTTATTCAGGATAGAACTGGTACGATTATATGATTTGTTTTAGAATAAATTACTTAAAATATAGTTATCTCATAAAGGCATGATTGAATAAAAGTATAGTCAAATTTCTTTTTCTTTAATAATGATATGATGATATATAAGTTTGTATTGACAATAAGAGTTATTATATAAGGTAATTGTAATTGTGACTATGAAATGAATGCACAAAACTGATGAACCAACCGACTCACTGTTTGTATATAAATACGGGAGAGCTGATGTTTTTATGTTTTGTCTGTTTGTTTGTGTGTTAAAAAACAATAAAAATTTAAAAAAAAATATTCATTCTCCACAATTGGTTAATCTTCCCAACAAAGTACAGATAAAAGTAGTTTCTGATTAAGTGTAATAAATCCATTCCCCAATCTCTACTAGTGGTACCTGAACACACTTGTAAGTGGATCATAAGCTTCCTAACAGACAGGAAGCAGCAGGTGAAGCTAGGCAGAATCATATCTGATACCTGTACAATCAACACAGGGGCCCCCAAGGCTGTGTGCTTTCTCCACTTTTCTTCTCCCTATATACCAATGAATGCATCTCAAACGATCCATCTGTTAAAATACTGAAGTTTGCTGATGACACAACAGTGACTGGTCTCATTCGAGACAATGAGGAATCTGCATACAGACAGGAGGTTATACAACTTGCCTTGTGGTGTAACCGGAACAATCTGGAACTGAACACACTCAAAACCATCGAAATGGTGGTAGACTTTAGAAGAAACCCTCCCATACTACCATCTCTTACAATACTAGACAACACAGTATCAACAGTAGAGACCTTCAAATTTCTAGGTTCTACTATATCACATGACCTAAAATGGACATCAAACATCTAAAACATCATCAAAAAAGCACAACAAAGAATGTTCATTCTGCGCCAACTCAGGAAGTTCAAACTGCCCAAGGAGCTGCTGATACAGTTCTACAGAGGAATTATTGAGTCTATCATCTGCACCTCTATAACTGTCTGGTTTGGTTCTGCAATCCAACAGGACAGATGCAGACTTCAGAGAGTAATTAGGACTGCAGAAAAAACAATTACTACCAACCTGCCTTCAATCGAGGACCTGTATACTGCACGAGTCAAAAAGAGGGCTGTGAAAATATTTACAGACCCCTCACATCCCAGACATAAATTGTTTCAACTCCTTCCCTCAAAATGAAGCTATAGAGCACTGCACACCAGAACAACTAGACTCCAGAACAGTTTTTCCCCAAACACCATCATTCTGCTAAACAAATAATTTCCTCAACACTGTCCAATTATTTACAAAGTCTGCACTACTATTACTATTAACGTTCTCATCACTCCTTATCACCCATCCCCTCCCACTTGTGACTGTATGACTGTAATTTTGTCGCTTGTATCCTTACGATTTATATTGACTGTTTCCTAGTATGATTGATTGCTTATTGCACCCTATGACTATCATTAAGCGTCATACCTTATGATTCTCGACTCCTGACATATGTATCTTTTCTTTTATGTATACTGAGGGTATTTACACCAAGACAAATTCCTTGTGTGTCCAATCATACTTACCCAATAAAGTATTCTATTCTATTCTATTCTATTCTATTCTATTCTATTCTATTCTATTCTATTCTATTCTCACAGTTCTCCTAAAAAAAAGCAATTTGTCACTTCCAGACTCAGTCAGGCTTCTGCTATTGTAAGAGAATGCAGACTTTAAGTTCAAAGAGAAATATGGAATCAATGCAGTTGATTGGAATGCAGTTAGTTGTCAGCATTCCAGAACACCTCAACTCCAACCAATAACTCCGAGACAGACATCTTCTCAAAGATTCCTTTTTTAAAAAACAAATTTTATTCAGTTTTTCACATTAAAAACAAAATCTCTTTTTAGTGGACAACATATTTCCGGGTCATCGCCTTTGCATACAAATATGACAGCAATTATACATTCATATATGCATACTTAATTCTATTATTACCTTTTCCATTCCAAATTTTCAGTAAGGAGAGAAACAAACACATTAATTCTAGCCTCTTTCATTAATCTCAATCGAAACATCTTTTTGTTTCATTTCAATTATTTCAAATATAATCCTTTAATATTTATTTTAAAAATAGAGATAAACAATATGTGTTTGCCTAATAATAATAATAATAATAATAATAATAATAATAATAATAATAATAATGAAGTTACCAATGTCTCTCCTTGCTTTTAAGTCTGTGTTAACTTATTAATTTAGTTGGTTCTTTAGTCTGTCATATTCCCTTTCCATTACACATTCTTTTTATAAATTCTAGATTAATACAAATGTTAACACTAAAAAAAAAACCCAAGTATACATTTCCTCCTTTTACTGCTTTGAGTGTGACACCTCAATGATTCAAATATACCTTTATTCCCTCATCTTGATTCCCAATAAACCATTATTTTTAAGAAGTTACAATAATCTTTTCATTTTGATTCCGCAGCATATTTTCTCCCTTGATTTTTAATAAGAGTTATCTTATTAAAGTATCTATATTACCCTATTTTCTAAATGTTTTTAAGTGCAGAAATATTCTTATTACCCCTTGTCGCCCTGCAGAATCCCCCTTTTAATTCATCAACCATTATCTCTGAACAATTTCTTTTCAACATTTTACTATTTCTGTATTTCTTTATTTCATGCACCTGTTTCTTACTGCTTCTCCTCCCCCTCTTTTCCCCATATCTTTTCTCATTCCAGTTTATATCCCTCTCTTTCTTAATATCTTCCTTTCCCCTTTTCTGCTGGATCTTTCTGTCTTTCCCAACTTCACAGGTATTCCCCCTTTTGATTGCCTTCTTAAATCTCAACTTTTTAACCTTCCTTCTTTCCCCACTTCTTTGTAGTGTTCTTTGTGTTAATTGTCTATTTAAAATGTCTTCTCCTTGAGTCGACTCCTCCTCCTCTGAAGCTCTTTCTTCTTGTTCTTCAATCACCATTTCCATTTTTTCTAACACAGAGCAAAGTGATTTGCCTCTTTCCTGTAGTAATTCTCTCATATTTTTAAGTTCCATTTTTAATTCCTGAAGAGATATCATTACACACTCTTGTATTTTATGATCGTTAAAGTCCACAAAAAAAACACTTTTACTTTCCTTCTTTCTTCTTTCAATTTTCTAAAGTTCTCAGTTATTCCAGCCCAGGGTCTATACCAAAAACATCAATCAATCCCACAGTCAGTCTTTCCTTGCTTTTTCCTTTATTCTGGTTCCGCTTTCACTTTCTAAGATTCTTACTTTGTTTCAATATTTCTTTAATGTTATATCCACACAAGTTCATTCAGAAACAGAATGCTTTCCATTTTGTTTGAGCTCAAGTTTTTGTTAAAAGGTGGCACTCTCCATTATACAAAGTCTTCACCTTTTTCCCCTATTCTTTTTATTTAGGGTTTTTCAAACCTCAATATTCCAGCACAGTCCAGTCTCCAATTTGTAAACTTTATTATTATTATTTTTTGACAATCTGAAGTCCAGCTTTATTTTATGCCTGTTTATTCCCAAAATATTTTAGTCGAATTTAGTTAAATCTTTAGTTCCAGCTTCTTCCTTTCCCGGTTCAAAGCCCCGCTTAGCTGTCAAAAATATTTTCTTATTTTTTTTCCTGTCCTTTTGTAATTTCGCCGCTCACTTTTCTTTTCTTAAAAATTCCATATCCCCTTAATCCCAGTACTTTTGTTTAGTTGTATTGCCCAGTTGTCCTGGTTCAGATTTTATCCACCTCTTTCTTTCCTCCTGCACAAATCTTAATCCAGCTGAGTCCTCCTCTTTGGGGTGGCCATTTTAAACCACCACTGCTGTTGTCTTCAGGGGGAAAAAGACCAATCCCAGGAGGGGAGATGCGGCTCCCCTCAACCTGGCTTGCGGCTTCCCCTTACTCTGCCACCCCTCCAAGGCAGCTTCATCCCCTAATCATAATGATCGGGGCTCTCCAACGAAAGAGCACGGACCATAGCTGCAGAGAGTTGCGACTGTAGAGTTGTAATTGCAGGAATGTTTCAATCTCGGATGACAAACCTCAGATAAAGAATGTTTTCAAGCAAATACAACTCAGGCAAACAAAGTCACTTATCTATGGATAAAGGAGGATTAGAGAGGGGAAGTAGGCATATGTTAGACTTTAACTAGAGATAATTAATTGTATGGATTACTGTACTAAACAGTAATGAAAGTTAAGCAGTAACCAAAGTTAACCAATGATGGAGGATAACTAAAAATGTATATAAATACAAGACTATACTCCAATAAAGATCATCATGATTGAGTTGTTCATGATCAAACAACTCGACTGCCTCGTCATTACAAGTGGCGCCCGAACAGGGACCCTCTAACTTCATCCGGCAAGGATTTGGTGCACCTTCAACCCTTTGTGGTTTCTTCAACCTTTTGGTTTCTGTAAGTATGGGGTCTTCGCTTTCTGAGGAACAAAGGAAGCATGTAGATGAATTAGGCTATTTGTTGAAGAAAAATAATACCGAGGTACACAGAGAAATCTCTTAAGGCTGGTCCAGGAGATTGCAGCTCAGTGCCTATGGTACCCAGAAAAGGGGTCTTTAAAATTAACTGACTGGGAACGTATTGGGAAAACACTGCATACTGAACCTCGAGCAAAAATAGAAGTTTTGCACGTGTGGCATTTATGTAGGCATGCAATTGAAAAATTTGGTCACAATGAACTTTCTCTTTTAACACCTCCACCTTCACGTTATACTAATGCTGTCATTTGTCCCCCTTCTTCACCTGAATATATGTCTTCAATTCCCTCAGCTCCTGCAGATACAGGGCAAAAGCCTCCTGACTCTATTGTTCAGTCTTCTTTTCAGAAAATGGTAGAGACTTGTAAAAGAGATGCCTCTGTCTCAGGAACATTCCTGCAATTACAACTCTACACATGACGTACGGTCCGTCAGCGAGGAGGCTCCACCTTCACTTCCCAAAGATTCCTTTTATTAGAGTAGTAAACTGGCACATCTGGGAAATCCCGAATCTGAAAGTTCTGGGTTTCCCTTCAATAAGTAAAAAATTACAAATCCACCTCCTGCACCTCTCATTGCATCACATGCCCCAATCACCATCTGTCCCAACTTGAGACGTCCCCTCAACCACTCTTCAGCCAGATACAGAAATAACATGACCTTGACTTAGAAGAATGCTATTCTGTCTAACCACACACGCTCCAAGAAATTCCCCCCTCCCATTTTCCCAGGCTCAAGAATGTGGCAACATGGAAGCGTCTGATGCTAATATAGCTTCCAAAGCTGACATTAGTTCTGTATATTCTGTACAAAATGTCTGTACAGAATGTCTGTATAATCCAAATCTCTTTGGTTTGCAGCTTTCAAATCTAATTCCTTTTGTGAATCTTAGTTTATTCAGAGCTACATGCCTCTGAATATTTTCCACGACAGTTATCATCTCATCAAACTTTTAAAAGAAACTTTCAATTAAAGATTGCATGTCACCAAAAGGTCTCTTCTCAGATTTCAGCTATTTTTGCTTATCTGTAATCTGATACATTGTTATTCGGTGAAATTTAACCAGGGACTAAAGAATGCGGAAGCAGAAGGAAACAGTAAAGATACTTTCCGGACATTTCAATCCAAGATGGAATTTTTATTTATACATACATACATACATATACATACATAGATACATACATACATACATAAAATTTGTAATTTAATTTTTAAAAAATTGGAAAGATATTTTGCACATAAAAAAATGCAAAAACCCTGTGGTTTTTCTGTCCAATATTAATGTGAATCAAATTAAACATTCACCCTACAAAAGCATGCTATGGTTCCATACGAAAAAAATGAAAGTTATTTAGAAAACAGCATAAATCAAAAGAAAAAAAAAAGAATAGCTAGAGTCAGGGGTTGAAAAAAATCAGCATTCAATGAGCCAGTCTACTTTTAAAGATTAAAAGCAAAATATATGTCCAAAAAGTAAAGTTAAGTTCCAGGCATGCTGAAAAACCAAAATGCTGAAAGGAAGATGGATGCCCATGACTTTTGACCTCTCCCAAAAGAATCTGGAATCTTCAAAACTTTTCTTCCCAGATAGGTCCACAGCCAGAAAACAATCCTTGCGTCATTCCTAAATGCTCCCATTCAAATACAAGGAGCAGCCTGCCAGACAACTACCTTTGGCACCAAAATCGGCAGATCACTAGCAAGAGAGAAAACCATTCTTACCATTCAGAGACATCTTGGGAGGTATTAAATAGCTGTTATACAGTATTTAGAATTTGAAACTGGAAAAAAAAAAGAGCTACCTGCTTTCTTGATAGAAAGAATAACAGAGCATTGTTCTCCTTTCCTCCTAACTGTAGGAAAGCCTGAGCACTTGAAATGCTGATGTAACTCCTAAAAATTTTCTTCAGCTCTACACTCAGCTGATTCCTGGGAAAAGAGAAATATTCTTCCAACTTATGACCACATCACAGGATAATCCCCAGGACACAATTAAGCAGGATGCAAAAGAATTTTGATATGAATTTGATACCAGAACATAAATGAAATAGAAAATAATCTTAAGAGAATAAATAAGGAAATGGGCGTTGGTTCCTACCTGACACGCCATTTCTCTTCGAGCTGCGAGGATCATCCAGAGAGCGGGTGGTGCTTCAGTCTCTGCTGCTGTAGGCTGAGCTTAATTATTGAGGAACGTTCCTCCTTCCATCACGTGACTCCATTACAGCGGTCCCCAGTTTATGCGAAGGCGAGAGGAAACAGAAATTCGTGCTCTCATCTTACTAGACTTAAAGGTTCATTGGCCGAAACAAGACCCCACCAGACGGTGAAAGATAAGGGAGGGGCTGGATGATCCTCGCAGCTCGAAGAGAGATGGCGTGTTCCAATCTGAGTGGGAGTGATCTTACGGAATGAGACTCAGATTCGGTGGCCAGCGAAGGATGGCCTGGCCTAACTATCTGTTGGAGTCCTTCTGCGATTCCTCGGCGGATAGCCAACTCCATCCAGGATCTCAGTTGCTCCAGAACCTCCTGTATGAGTGGTTCCTCCTGGCATAGGCCGGCGGCTGTGGGTGTGAAGGTAGCCTCTGGTGTTCGTCTGGCCGGTGTTCCAGGAACCTGGTGACCCTGAGAGGGCGAGCTACACCTGGATAGGGAGGAATGAACTAAAGGGGGGGTTGAGTAGAGGTAGAAGGAGTGGAAGGTGGTAATACGGGAGGCACTGAGCCTGCCTGCCTGGTGCATCTATCGATTTCTTTTTCCAGCACCTTGTGGCGTCTTAAGGCGTCCCTCTGGGAGGCTTTGGAGGTATCCTTAGCCTGTCTGCGCAGATGGTGGGTTTTTGATTTGGCCTTCAAAGAAGGGCCTCTGGAAGGATTGCCTTCTGCCATTTTAAGATAATTGAGTAAAATATGGATCAATATGAGGTGGTTGGCACGCCTAGGGGTCGACCTACAACAAGGGCGGGAGCCCTGAAAATTCTTTTACGCCCCCCTTTTTACTTCTTCAATATTATTGATATGAAAAATTATTTCCTCTTTCTCTTATTTTCCTTCCGCCTTCCCAGGCGGAACTGGGTGGAAGTGGTGTAGTATTAGCCGCACCAGCCAAGGCAGGCTATGGGAGAAGCCAACAAACAGAGTCAGAGAACAAGCCTCCAAAGCAAACAAGGCAAAAGAACTAATTTTTTTTGGCTCTCAGCAGGCCTGCGGGTCCTGCTGTTTGAGTAGAGACGCACTGCAATGATCGGGTAGAGATAAACCGAAAAACAAAATGGCGCCCGATCACGAGGCAGCACTTAAAATGGCGGCCGCCTGCAACGTGGAATTGCGGGGCCTCTCAGCAGCGGCAAGAAGAACTCCCCAGGGACAATCCAGGGTCCCCAAGGGGGAGGACCGGAAAGGAAGAGGCAAACAACTCTTCCGACGGAGAAAAAACGGCGTTCGGTGTGGGGGGAATGGAGCGAATTAAATTAAATTAAATCGTTTGAAGTGGGCAGAACAAAAGAAAAATGGCAGAGAGGCAATAAGGAAGTGATGGGGGGGGGTAGCTTGGAGACTCTGCTAGCCTTCCCCCTGGCACCCACTGGGGCTGGAAAAAACTTCCCAGGGGAAATTAGTAATCCAGACCAAATGCGCAGGGCTAAGAGGGAAATATAAGCAAAATACAACCTGAAAGGAGCAAAAGGCAACGAGTGAAACAGGGATTTCTTGAAATGGCAAAGAGAAATTCGAAACACTGCCTACTCTGCACGAGGCTGAGCATAAACTGGGGAACGCTGTAATGGAGTCACGTGATGGAAGGAGGAACGTTCCTCAATAATTAAGCTCAGCCTACAACAGCAAAGACTGA
The DNA here is from genome assembly GCF_049901715.1 of Pseudonaja textilis. NCBI lineage: Eukaryota > Metazoa > Chordata > Lepidosauria > Squamata > Elapidae > Pseudonaja > Pseudonaja textilis. Next base: position 66,952,639 of record NC_142008.1, read on the forward strand.
AGCACCACCCACTCTCTGGATGATCCGAGCAGCTCTAAGGAGAAACATTTGCCTGACAATAACACTGATTAAACTCAATAAGGTTTATATTGAATAGATATTAAAAGAATCCACTTTTTTTTTCCAAGGAAAACTGCTGTTGTTTAGATCTAACATATAGTACATCAAACCACAAACTGAATTCTTATTGCCACATCAATCTAACTGCAGAAGAGATTTATGCATTAATAACAATTTTCTATTCTTGATACTTCCAGTTTTATTGGACTGTAATTTTTGTCTCTTAAGGCAGCAAGGTGGCTCTCTGTGCTGAGAAAGATAACAATGGTTCCCTGAAAATAAGACCTGCTCTTACTTTTGGGAGGCTCCAAAATAAGCATTGGGTGTCTTATTCTTTTTCACATAAAGGAGGGGGTGAGTAGAGGGGTGAGCCTGAGCAAGACCCAAGCTCCAGGCCTGACGGAGCATAAACTGTGGTTGCCACCTGCTCCACAGCCACAAGGTGAGCTGCAGAAGAGAGAGGCTCTTGGCAGCAAGGTTGCTTAGTGCCACGGCAGGGCCAGGGCTGGTGAGAGTGTGCCGGAAAACACCTCCAGGTGCTTGGAGAGATGGAATAAGGCAGCTCCCGGTCCTTGCTGGATCAGCTAATCTGCGAGGCCATGAGAGCCGAGTCATGTCAAGGCTGAGCTCAGGGCGCACTTTACCCACATTGCCATTGTTTGTTCCTGGCCTGGAGGGTAGTGAAAGAATACATTTTCTCCTCTAGCTTCATTCCCCCCCTCCCAGAGGCTAGTGGGGGGAAAGGGTTTACAGCTTCGATTCAGACCTTCAATTTATGTGGTTTTCTGAATCTGTATACCCAGAAGCAAGGTAGAACACCCTTCCTTTAGTTACTTATACTTTAGTGTTTTATTTTTGGCTCTTGGGTCTAACTGTATTTGAGCAATTTACATATTCTGTCCTACTATCTCTCTGCTTGTCTGCGGCCAAACACTATCAGCCACCACACACTTGCCCCTCCTATGCTGGCCATGACCACCCTCCTTGGGCTGTTGATGATCTTCACTTGGGCTTATTTTGGGGGGTAGGGCTTATATTAGGCACACACTTAAAAATCAGGCTAGGACTTATTTTCAGGATAGGTCTTGTTTTTGGAGAAACATGGTAGAAATGTTTAATGCATCAAGCGAGACTAGTTGGTAAAGTCTGGGAAAAGGAGAGATATTTTTGACAGAGAGAAAAAGACCAAAGGTAACTTTCACTTTATCTTTGTCCCTTCCCTCTCCCCCCATCAATCTATCAGAACTGTCATCTAGCAGGTGCAATGAGTAAAGGATTTGATAATTGGACAGAAAAGCAGCATTTTGATTTCCTTTAGTCATATTATTATATCCACAACAACACATTTTTAATATAATCACTATTTTGTTCTTGTCCCACTCAGAGTTGATAGAATTGCTGCAATATTTCCACTAGTTTTTCCCCTCTATTAAAGCAAAGAACAGTGCCATGAAACAGAATACCAAATGCCAAAAGAACTGAAAAATCCAAATTCATTGCTTTGCCTGAACAATGATCTCACCACAGGTCATGAAATTCCTGTAGTGAAGAAAAAATGGTGGGAAAGATGATTAAAAATGGCACTACAGCCAACAGGTTCCTCTACCAACATACAAAACAGTATGGTAAACACAAACCTGAAGCACTGGAAATAAAAGTAGAGATTAAGAAAAAAGTAGGACCTCCATGGTGCAAATATATGGAAGGTAAATATACACGCTTCCTTGCCTTGAGTAGAAAGTGCCTATTCAAAGTAGGTATTGAACAAGAGAACCTGTTGGGCCAACATTACACCAGACAATATGAATTTTGGTCTTAAGGTTTCAGAAGCAGCAGTCTGGTATAGCCAAATGCTTCAACCAGATTTGGACATGGTAGCTTTGAAAACAATAAACTGAAATAGATTATGCCATTGTTTTTATTTCTACTGCAAAAATAAATCCATTTGGGAATGCAGTATCCAGTGATTTGAAGTGGCATGACATTTATAGCTGGATCTGTAATTTTCAATATTCTTAACAATTAAAAGCTCAGACATGTAAAATAGATGTAAAACTACTATAGTTAATCTACATTTGCCATGTAGTCATAATCATTATAAATACAGTTCCAACAAAGAGGTATTAAACTGGCAGAACTGTAATGTGATTTTTAACAAAACTCTAAAATTACTGCTTTTCATCACTCCGACACAAATTTGTTTTGCTGCATTCATTATCAGAACAGAAATCATTTGTCTTCTTGGCTGACTAAAGAAGCTATTGTCTTCTCATATTCCTGCCTCCTCATTTCTATCACTTGGGAGCATTCCAAGTGAAAAGTACAAAGGGTTTCCCTACCCATCAGTGGGAACAAAGCACTCTTATACAACAATTCAGCATGCTTGCTTCCTAGAAGCAGATCAACTTAAAAAAGAAGCTGCCATGTTCTTGAAGAAATTATTACTCATATTTTATATTCATGAGCACTAATTCTTCTGCTTGAGTAAAAATAAACAAAAAGAATAAAACATGAAATTTGAGCCACACGTACTTCTTTCACAATTAGTAATAATTTGTTTGGTTATTAATAGGTTTTGAACATATCTCCTTATAGAAAAGATACCACCAAGACAATAATGCCTATCAAATTGATAAACAGCACCCTATTATATATTTTTCTGCAGTCTGAGTTCCATATTCTGAAAATTGGAGCCATGTCCAATCTAGCTCCTTTGAATGACCTGGAAACATCTGTTCAAATCAAGAAAGATGTGGTACCTTCAGCCTTGAAAGCAGCAGTGAACTGCCCACTTTTTATAAGATCGTCTCCTATCCTCCCTTTTCAGAGAAGGCTTTAGAAAAGAGGATGGAGAATTAGCAACAAGAGATATTAGATGAAGCAGGTAATGTGGGTCATTTCCTGTCAGGATTTAAACTTGGATATGAGACAGGGATTTCAGTAGTCATTCAGATGAGTATCTGGAGATGGAGGGTATGCCCCTTCTAGTCTTGTTAGACCTCTCATTGGTTTTCAATATCCTCTACTATGGTATCTACTTAGCTTCTAAGCTGGGCTCTTTTTTTTTAACCTATAATTTAAAAAAAATATTTTTAAAGAAAAAAGAAGCAAAAAAGGAGGTAAAATGAAACATGGAGTAAATAAACAAGAAACTTATAGGCATCAAAGAATTAGGTTAACATTTTGAATAGTTCATATATTTCTTTTGACTATCTAAATATTCTGTGTGAGTGCATGTGCATCTTCGAATCAGTATTGATCTCTGACAAGTAATCCTTGTCAGGGATTTTTTTTGACATGATTGTTGGAAATGACTTGCTACAGTAGTTCCTTCTTTCTAGGAGTCAGAGAGACTGGCAGAGGTCACCCAACTGGCTTGGTATCTAAAATGGGATTAGAACATATAATCTAGCTTGGTACTTAACCACTATACTAAACTGGCTTTCTTAAATAAACTGCTCGCTTTGTCAAATTGTCTTAGGGGGCTCATCTCTTTAGAATTTAAGAAAGTAAAAGATCAGAAAACAAACTATTTCTAAGGTATTCCCAATGCTTTGAAATACCTTATCCCAACTGAAGATAAATGCCTGCATATCTTGCTTTTTGCAAAAGCATGAAAGCAATTAAGGCAAGCTTTGAAGCTTAATAATGTTTCTTATTTTGTATATTTGAAGGGTGTTTTATATTGGAGGTTATGATGCCATATTATATAGACTTTTTAAAATGTTACTGCATATTGTCCGAAGTATAAGGCAATATAAAAAAACAATTATTACCAACCTGCCTTCAATCGAGGACTTGTATATTACACAAGTCAAAAAGAGGGCTGTGAAAATATTTACAGATCCCTCATATCCCAGACACAAACTGTTTCAACTCCTTCCCTCAAAACAACACTATAGAGCACCGCACACCAGAAAACTAGACACAAGAACAGTTTTTCCCCAAATGCCATCTCTGCTAAACAAATAATTCCTTCAACATTGTCCAACTATTTACAAAATCTGCACTACTATTACTATTAACCTTGTCATCATTCCTTATCACCCATTCCCTCCTACTTGTGACTGTATGACTGTAACTTTGTCGCTTGTATCCTTGCAATTTATATTGACTGTTTCCTAGTATGATTTGATTGCTTATTGTACCCTATGACTATTATTAAGTGTTATAACTTATGATTCTTTTTTAAATATTTTTTTATTTTTTAACAACAAACATAAACATAAACACAAAACATAAAATCTTCTTTCCATTGTACAGTGTGTCGGTCGGTACAAATCTTCTTGTGCACAATATCAACAGTTCTTCCCTTTTAACTACATTATTAAAATTTATTTCACGTGAATATACATATTATATTATATTGTTATTAACTACTTATTGGACTTTGCTTATAACTATATCATCCTTTTTGAGCAAATTACAATTTTTAAGATATCTCAAATTCATAATATCATTCATTTCATTATAATCCATTATAATATATTATATTGTCTTATCTTTACTCTATCATTATATTTATATTGTATTATATTCTATTTCCCTATTTTCTTTTCTAGCCGTTGATAAAATAAATCCCAAATTTTATAATACTCTTTATCTTCTTGCTCTCTAATTGCTAATGTCAATTTACTCATTTCTGCACATTCCACTATTTTCATAATCACCTCTTCTTCTATCGGTATTTTCCCACTTTTCCAGTTCTTAGCAAATACAATTTTAGCTGCTGTCAAAACATTTATAATCAAATATGTCAATTCTTTACTGTATCCTTCAGGTAAGATATCCAATAAAAATATTTCTGGTTTCAAGTCTATATGCTGTTTTGTCATTTTTTTCCAGCCATGTATGAATTTTAGTCCAGTATCTTTTGGCTTCCACACACATCCACCACATGTGATAATATGATCCAGGTATCTGATGATACTTCCAACATTTCTCCAATTTATTCTTGAACATCTTTGCTATCCTTGCTGGGGTAGATGCCACCTGTAAAACATCTTATACAAATTCTCTTTATTGCTGTTGACATGGTTGTTTTATAGTTTTGAGACCATAATTTCTGCCACTTTTCTAGATCTATCCCATATTCAAAAATTTTCCCCCAGGCAATCATTGTTTCTTTAACTTCTTCTTCTTCTAGTTTAATTCCAAGTAAATATCCATATAATTGTTTTTATCACCTTCTCATCAGTACCTGTCGAAATCCCATTTAATTCAGTTAATTCATTATAAAATCCTTCTATCCTATGATCTTTATTGTATCTAGAATGTATTTGCACATATGAATACCAATTCATCTCTATTCCTTATTCCCCTAGTTCTTGTTTAGATTTGAGCTCACCCTCTTCATTTAATATACAGATACAGATAATCAGAGTAGATACAGATAATCAGAGTTGGAAGGGACCTTGTAGGTCATCTCGTCCAATCCCCCGCCCAAGCGGGAGACCCTACACCATTTCTGACAAATGGTAGTCCAATCTCTTCTTGAAAGTCTCAACTGATGGCACTCCCACAACTTCTGAGGGCAAGCTGTTCCGTTGGTTAATTGTTCTCACTATCAGAAAGTTTCTCGTTTCCAGGTTAAATCTCTCCTTGTTCAGTTTCCATCCATTATTCCTTGTCTGGCCTACAGGAGCTTTAGAAAATAGCTTGACCCCTTCCTCCCTGTGGCAGCCCCTCAAATATTGGAAGACCACTATCATGTCTCCCCTGGTCCTTTCTCTTTACTAGATGAGGCAAACCCAGTTCCTGCAACTGTTTGTTGTATGTTTTAGCCTCCAGTCCCCTAATCATCCAGGTTGCTCTTCTCTGTACTTTTTCTAGAGTCTCAACATCTTTTTTTTTGTAATGTGGTGACCAAAACTGGATGCAGTAGGTGTGGTCTTACTAAGGCTTTATAGAGTGGTATTAGTACTTCCCTTGATCTTAACTGTATCCCTCTGTTGATACAATTTAGGATTGCATTAGCTTTTTTGGTGCACACTGCTGGCTCATATTTAGCTGGTTGTCCACTAAAACTCCAAGATCCCTCTCACATTTATTGCTATTGAGCCTGGTTTCACCCAGTCTATACATGTACTTTTGATTTTTCTTGCCTAAGTGTAGGACTTTACTTTCGCTATACTGAATTTCATTTTATTAGATATGGCTCAGTGTCCTAGTCTGTCAAGATCCATCTGGATCATGAGCCTATCTTCTTGGGTGTTAGCTATTCATGCCAGCTTAGTATCATCTGCAAATTTGGTAAATTCCCCTTCTATTCCCTCATCTAAGTCATTAATGAAGATATTGAAGAGTACTGGGCCTAAGACGGAACCTTGTGGCACCCCACTGCTTACTTCCCTCCATGTAGACTTAGACCCATTAAGGACTACTAGTTGAGTATGGTTTGCCAGCCAGTTGAGTATCCATCTAGTGATGGTGCTATTCCACTTTTTTCTAGCTTACTAAGAAGAAGGTTGTGGTCTACTTTATCGAATGCCTTGCTGAAATCTAAATATATTATATCCACAGTATTTTGCTGGTCTACTGATTTAGTCACTGTGTTGAAGAATGAAGTAAGATTGGTTTGGCATGATCTGTTTTTGACTGCTAGTTATCACTTTACTTGTTTCTAGATGTTGGCAGATCTGTTTTTTTATTATTTTTTCCAGTATCTTCCCAGCTATTGATGTTAGGCTGATTGGTCTATAGTTTCCTGGGCCTGTTTTTTTTTCCTTTTTTGAAGATGGGAACCACATCAGCTCTTTTCCAGTCCTCTGGTAGTTCTCCGGTGCTCTAGGATTTTTGAAAGATATAGTGCAGTGGTTCTGGGATGACCTTTGACAGCTCCTTTAAAACTCTGGGATGTAATCCATCAGGCCCTGGTGATTTGTGTTCATCAAGATCAGACAGGTGTTCTCTTACTATTTTTTTGCTTATTTTAACTTTTATTTTTGGTCTGTCTTTTACAGTTATGTTTTTGGTGGGTTGAGCTATAGTTTCTTTTTTGTGTGAACACAGATGCAAAGAAGGGGTTAAGCAGTTGTGCTTTCTCTGTTGCCTGTTACTTCCTTGCCATCTTCTCTCTTTAGTGGACCGACTTTCTCGATTTTTTTCTTGTTATTTATATGTTGGAAGAAACTTTTTTTTATTATCTTTGACTTTTGTTGGAAGTCTTTGTTCGTTCTGAGCCTTTGCTATCCTGACTTCATCTTTGCAGATTCTGGCTATCTGCTGATATTCTGTCTTAGTTGTATGTCCTTCTTTCCATTTTTTGTACTTGTCCTTTTTTTTCTTTCAATTTGCCAAAGAGATCTTTGTGTACCCATTCTTCTTGGATTTCTTGTTTTTCTTTCTCATTTCATTGTATCTTACTGTTTGTTCTATTCTATAAAGAATTGGATATGCATATACCTCTATAGTTGACAACCAGACTGGTATTTTCATATAATGTTGTTTCCTTACTTTCTCCCATGTATTAACATAAAGCATCACAAATATAATGTCTCCTAAAATAACCATGTGTTTTACTTTCTTTATACCATAAAAAGGCATGCCATCCCAATAACAAATCATGACCTTCTAATGTTAAGAGTCTAATATTTCTTAAAAGAATCCATTCTTTTACCCATATCAATGTTGCCACCTGGTAATATCATTCCCAATTGGGTAAACAAAAACCTCCTCTTGATCTAACATCTTGTAACATCCCTCTTATAAATGGTTATTTTTAATATAATTTTCTATAATTATATTCAATCTACTTGCCAATATTGCTGTCAAAATCTTAGCATCCTGATTAATAAGGGATATTGGTATACATGATCCTAGGTTTGTATGATCTTTATTTGGTTTCCCTATCAGTATTTTCAAGGATTGCTTCCAGGAACTTGGAATATTTTTCTTCTCCATTATTTTATTAAACATTATCTTCATCTTCGGCACCAATAGTCCTTTAAAAATTTTATAATATTCTACACCAAGTCCATCTAACCCTGGAGCCTTACTTATTTCCTTTTCTTCTATTTGTGATTCCATTATTTCTTTATCATATTCTTGAATTTTACAATTTAAATTCTTTTCTATATATGCCTGACTTTCATTCATATTTATATCATTTCCCTTATACAGCTTTTCAAAGACCTTTTGAAATAACAACTTTTCTCTCATTATGTTACATCTTTCTCCCTTATCATTCTTTATTACTCCATCAGTCTTTTTGCCTTTATAATTTGTGTGGCTCTAGCCAATATTCTAGAATTTTTATTACTATTTTCATAAAACTCCCTGTTTAAATATATTAAATTCTTTGAACCTGTTCTATCTCAATATTTTGTAACTCTTTTCTTTTAGCTGATAATTCTAACATAATCCTATTCTCTCTGCTTTCTATATATTTACTCTCTAGTTCCCTAATTTCCTCCTCCAACCATTTAATATATTTTTCTTTTTGTTTTTTTATATTATAAGAGTATTTTAGCCCTAAAACTATCACTGCTGCTTTCATGGCATCCCATATTACACCTAGATTACTACCTCCCTCTTCATTTATAGTCCATATTTCTTTTAATTCCCTTTCCATTTTTTCTAAAATCTCTTTATTTTTTAAAAATCCTCAAATCCATTTCCCATCTCCTTGACTGTTTATAATCACAATCTATTTCCATATCCATAGTTACCATTGCATGATCAGATATTTTAATTATTTTCATCTCTGCTTTCATTATTTTAGATAATATTTCTGGTGTTACAAATATATAATCTTCTTCTTCTTCTTCTTTTTCTTCAGCAGAAGCAAAAGAGTCCAGCTTATAGTGTCTGATGAATGGAGAAGGTGGCGCCCAGGTAGCTGCCCTGCAAACCTCCTCCAATGAGGCTTGGGTGGCCCATGCTGTTGATGTGGCCACACTTCTTGTTGAGTGCACTGTTATCCTTGGAGGAACTGCAAGTCCTTGAGATTGGTAGGCTTTGGCTATGCATAGCCTTATCCATCTCCCCATAGTTGGAGTCACCTTGCAGCCCATGGTAGAAGGTTGAAAGGAAATAAAGAGGGATTCAGACCTCCTGAAGGACGATGTCCTCTTAACATAAATCTTCAAGGCTCTCTGAATGTCCAGAGTATGCCATCTTCTTTCTAATGTGTGCACAGGATGTGGACAAAAGTCAGATAAGATTAGTTCCTGAGCTCTGTGGAACCACGAGTTCACCTTTGGCATGACTGAAGAGTCTAGTCAGGGATGTCAGTGGTGGCTTGCAGGGCTGCAACTGGGGTATCGACCTCGGGCACTTCCAGGGCTTTGGCTTGATCTCCTCCCACGTTGAACATCTTCTTGTCCAGGGAGGAAGGGCTTGGACCCCACCCAAGGGATAACCATTGTCTTTGGATGAAAGTGGTGAAGATCTTTGGTGCAGGGATAACTGCTGTTACTGTTTTTTCTAAAAATAGTGGGTCATTGGGGTCTTCAGAAGGGTCAGTAGGCTCCTGTGGTTCAGGAACCAATCCCCGCCCTGTGGCTTTTTTCACCTTGAAAAGGAGCGACCTGAAGATGGCTGATTGGAACCGACCTGGTATAGAGACTTGGACAGCATCATTGAGGCCTTCATCATCAGAGTAGTTTCTGTCCATCAGTTCCCCACTTTCAGATGTGATAGAGTGGGAGCTTTCAGCAGGAGCATATGAGCCTGATTCTGAATGCAGGGAAAAATCATCCTCATGATGAGACCTGTGTCTCCTGCTATGTGTGGATGAAGGAACTGAAGCCTCTGAGGGTGATCTCCTAGTCTGTCTCAAGACAGCTGAAACCCTTTGCCTTACTGACTCATTTAACATAGCCTGCATATTAACCTGGTACTCAGACTCCTGCCCCCTGACTGGCCTAATTCCAGCTGACATGGGGGTGAATTTGGCTTCTACAGCCCTTCTGTCAGTTGCTCTGTTGCTAATCGGACAGAGAAGAAATTTCTAATCTCTGAAGCCTCAATAGAATCCTATTGCTCTTCAGGTCCCCCTGTACCCGCTTCCGTTACTGCACTCCTGTCAGTTTGCAGCTGCCTATCTCCTGTTAATAAGCTCCTATTTAGCCGGGAATTTCTTCAGAAATTTCAGCCTCTTCTTTTCCCCGAGCCCACAACTTATCTAGAGCCTTGTCACTTCAGTGTTCATCCCGCTCCACTGCCTTGGAGCTCTTTCAAGCCCTTGCAACCTGGTCCTTTGGCTTGGGATTATAATAGGGAGCTGTTTGGTCTGGGGCTGCTGGGCTTAGAGAGCATGATGGCCAGCGAGCCATCTCCTTGCCTCTCCTGACATAGTGGCTAGCGTTTGACTCCACCATGTTTAACTCCAAGGTTTTATTCCAGAGTTTCCACCAGTTGCTCTGCAGTCTTTCCTAACCTTAAGTACTCTAAGGCTACTTGACTTGTCACTCTGCACAGAGATTCCTGCCTTCGCTGCAGTCTTCTGCCCCTTTAACGCTGCCGCGATTAAACAGGCGTATGCAAAGGCCAATTAAAGCCACTGAGAGCCTTGCCAGCCAAAGCACAGGGATGCAGTGTGGATGGTGTAAAGAGAAGGACCAGGGGAGACATGATAGCAATCTTCCAATATCTGAGGAGCTACCACAGAGAGGAAGGGATCAAGCTATTTTCTAAAGCGCCTGTAGGCCAGACAAGGAATAATGGATGGAAACTGAACAAGGAGAGATTCAACCTGGAAATCAGGGGGGGGGGTTTTGACAGTGAGAACAATCAACCAATGGAACAGCTTGCCCTCTGAAGTTGTGGGAGCGCCATCACTTGAGACTTTCAAGAAGAGATTGGACTGCCATTTGTCAGAATTGGTGTAGGGTCTCTTGCTTGGGCAGGGGGTTGGACTAAATGACCTACAAGTTCCCTTCCAACTCAGATTATCTGTTAAACTGTTAAAACACACTTCCCATGAAACGTATCTCAGTATGATGTAGATCGGCCCTCAGCCGATCCATCGTCTGATGGCCTGGGGTGAAGCCCCTGACTGTGCTGTCTTTGACAGCTGTCAAACCAGTAGACCAGTTCCTCTTTGAAATAGTATTCAGGATTGGTGATATTTTTCTTTGTTGAATTAAATTCAGTTAAATTTTGGTTGTTTAGGAGAAGAAATTAACACGTCAATCAGCTAGCTGACTGAATCAAGTTCTAGGGAGGTCCCTAGCAGCAGAGGGAGTGTCCTCAAAGATTTGACAGACTCAGTCCAATCACAAGCATAGACTGATCAACCCAATCCTGAATGCTATCTCCACCACAATGGAGAAATAGCAATTTAGCAGGCAAGTTTGCCTGGATTAATTGCTTGGGGGGTGGGCTCTGGGGTTGAGATTACTCTGCAGCCCACCAGTCGGCAACCGCTGATCTAAAGCACTCTGTTAGTGTTTGGGGACAAACCCCCAAGCAGAGTGCACAGCAGCAGTCAAGCCAGGCAGCCAAATGAGAGAGAGGCTGGGCCCAAGAGTATACACACACTGGAGACAAAAACACTGTTTGAAGTTTTAAATAGTTATTTAATTCATTTAGAGTTTAAGCATTGTCAATCAGTCCAAATGTCATTATCCAATATATCCATCCAGTAACCTAGTCCATTAACTAGTCAGTACAATGTCTTTATCTGCTTGTAAATCTTCTCCTTCCGATACCTTTCTCTCGAAGACAACGCTGAGTATGCACAGGATATCAGCTCATCAAGTAAACAGTCCTTTTGTTCAGTAGAAACTGTATCCAGCACAGTAGCCAACAAGCAGACGTCTCATACAGGAGTAAACAGCAGGCAGCAGAGAGACCAGCGACCAGAGACCAGGAACCAGGACCAGGAGCCAGGACCAGGGAGGGTTACGTTACTCTCACTGCCTTTTATTGCTGCTTGCAACCGCACCCTTAATTATCTAATTATATTGCAGTTTGGTGCTTAAAGCTACAAACACTTAAACCTAGGTTCATATATTTATTCACCCAAACCTAGTTGGTGTATCCATATACCCAACATTCTCCCCTTTTGGGTGATATAAATATATAATACCTTTACAATCTTAACCCACACTTTTCACAACTCTCTAGGTGCTTAATGGCACCTTGGGCTTTAGTAAAATTATCAGCTATATTGTCCTCCGACATGCAGTACTCCAGCTGTATCATTTTACTCTTTACAGATTGTCTAACGTTTAGATACCTTAAATCCGTATGCTTGCTCCTAGTTTTTACTGCAATATTCGTGGCCATTTGAATTGCTGCCTGATTATCTTCATGTACAATTATAGGATAATTTACAGTTATACCCATATCATTCATCATTTGTTTATACATAATTAACTCAGTACATAATAGTGATAAACAGGAGAATTCTGCCTCCATAGTAGACAAACTTATATGCTGTTGTCTAATTGACTTCCAACCTATTAATGTATTACCCAACATTATGGCTGTTCCTGAAGTCGACTTTCTAGTGTCTCTTTCTGATGCAAAACTAGCATCTGCATAAGCACTCAATCTGAGTTCACCTTTTGGTTATAGATACAGTGCATGGTGTAATGTTCCTTTAAGATATCTTAAAATTCTCTTCAATGCATTCCAATGGCATTGAAGCGGATCATTACTATGTCGTGCCAGTTGATTAATACTATAAGCTATATCTGGCCTTGACCAATTGCTAATGTATGATAAGCTACCAATCAAAGATTGATATATTGCCTTATCAAACTTGGGACTTTGAGTATCCATTTTGCAAATATCCTGACTCATTGGAGTCTTTGCAGGCTTACAAAGTTCCATCTTATAATCTATTAGCAATTTAGATATCTTATCCTCCTGAGATATCTTAAAACCTTTCTGTGTTTTCAGTATATTCAAACCTAGATATCTCTTTATCTCCCCTAATTGCTTGATTTTTATTTTCTTACCTAATGATGCTATTATTTTATTTGCTTCATCATTAGTCTCAGTAATATCAAGGCAATATCATCTGTGAATAATAATAATAATGATATTTTCCCATTTGTCTCCCTCTTAAACAGACATGGATCGGCTAACCCAGTTTTAAACCCTATATTGTTTAGTTCCTTTACAATATACTGGTTCCATTCATAGCCCGATTGTTTAAGACCATAGAGGCTCTTCTTTAACAACCAACAATCATTATTATTTTCACCTTTCAATCCACTAGGCTTTTTCATATATACAGTATGTCTTAGTGGAGCATGCAAGTAAGCAGTTTCCACATCTAGATGGTTAACTATATATTTCTTGCTTGCTGCCCACACTAAGGCTGCCCTTAACGTTGCTGCTTTAAGACTTGGTGCAAATACCTCATCATAGTCATTTGCACTTTGTCTAAAACCTTGGGCTACTAATCTTGCCTTATGGATTATATTACCATCCTTATCAGTTTTTATCTTAAAAATCCATTTGCAGCCAATGGGTTTTATACCAACAGGTAATCTCGCATTTTCATACACTTTCATATCCTTCAAGGATCTCAATTCCTTATTCATTGCTGCATACCAACTTTCCTTATCTTTAGAAGGATACCTTTTAATTTCATCCACAGTATATGGAACTCTATTTACCTGGCACACTGTGTTAGCCTGGTATCTATCAGGCGGTCTAGATATTCGTGTAGTTCTTCTGGGAATTACAGGGCTTGTATGAGGACTTTTTTGAGTTACTACCTGTTCCTGTTCCTCATCTTGCTCAGCTATTGGTTCTATTTCTTCCTGTATGGGCACAATTTCTTCCTGTATTTCTCTCTTCACTTTATTTTTAAAGTTACAGGGATACTTAATGGGATTTCTATAGGATTCAATAATTACTTCTTTATTGTTATCCTGTTCTAACTTATCCCATCCTACGTGCTCTAGAAATTGGGCATTGGCACTACATAACACCCTAGATGTGCCTTTCTCCCAAAATCTATATGCCCTATGGTTAGCTTGGTAACCAACGAAGAATAATTGTTTAGCTCTGTGTTGCCCTTTACGCCTGAGTTGTGTAGGGATATGCACCCATGCTGGTGCACCAAATGTGTGCAGGTAACTCAGATCAGGCTTCCTGCCATGCCACATGGTGAATGGTATTTCACCAGTACTTGAGTTAACAACGTTGTTCAATAAGTTATTAGCACACATTACAGCCTCCCCCCACACAGAATCAGGTAATCCAGAATCAGTTAACATTGTTCTAACCATTGCCTGTAGTGTTTGGCCTCTTCTCTCTATAAATGCGTTGTGTTGTGGTCTGTATGGTGCAGATTTCTTGTGCTCTATTCCAGCTACCTTTAATCTATTCTGGAATTTGCTGTTAACAAATTCCGTACCATTATCTGTCACCAGGGTTATCAGTTGCCGTTTGGTCTTTCTTTCTGCAAACTTTAACCAGTTGAAGAAATGTTGATATGTTTCAGTTTTGCTTTTCATTAAGTAGCAAAACCCATATCTAGAGTAATGGTCCATAATGCTCAGTATATATCGAGCACCCCCCATACTGGGTTTCTTTGGACCTATAATGTCTGCAAATACAACTTCTAAAGGTTCTTTAGTTTTGAAACCATTTAGCCTATTTGCAGGCAATATTTTACTCTTATCTTCACAGCAGACATTACAACGCAAATATTTATCACAGGGTTTTAACCTTATTCCTTCAGATAACTCTACTGTACGTTTTAGCATTTTAAAATTTACATGCCCCAAACGCCTATGCAATAAATGGATACATTCATTATGAGGCTTTATATTGTTAAATACAGTCTGTGCCTCCCCTTTCTTACTCTCATGTAAAACATATAATGCTCCATTTAAAGCTGCAGTTACCCTTTTGTTATCTCTTTCAATTATGCAATTATTATTCTTAAATGTAATTACATAACCTAGTTTATCTAATACTCTTACAGAAAGTAAGTTCATCTTTAACTGTGGTACATACAACATTTTTATATTCTGGTTTAAACATGGACAATAAGCAATACCTTCACCCTTGGCCTTGAGGTGCCAGCCGTTAGCGAGTGATATGTGTTGAGAGCTTGTAGACATTTTTATAAACTTTGTCTTATCTCTCGTGATGCAGTGGGATGCACCACTGTCCACCACCCATAAATCATTCTTCACATCACAGTTGCTAAACGTGGCTAGTTCAAAGGATTTCTTTGGCTTTTTTACATTCTGGCTTTTTTCTTTTCTGCAGAATCTTGCCAAATGTCCTCTGCTTCCACAATTAAAACACCTTTTAATTGTGTATGCCGTCGAAGATAAATTCTCTTCTTCCGGGTGCTTTACTTTACATAGCTGGTTTCTTTCAAGCTTTGAAGATAATTTCTCTTCTTTATTAGGTTTATCTTCTCTCAGCCGGTCACGTTCAAACCTTCTTCTGGCTTCTTCTAATAGCCTGCCGGTAATCTCAGTTACTGATAAACTGTCTTTTGGCAATACCTCTAAAGCAGTCACAAAATCATCATAGCTTCGATCCAAAGAAGACAGTATGATGTATACTTGTTGCAACTCATTAAATATAAGCTCTTTTTCTTGTAATTCTTGAAAAATGCTTTTCATACAGTTTAAATGAGTTAACATGTCTCCATTCTTCTCAAGATGTGTTCTAAACAGCTTCCGTGTAAGATTGATATGAGCTCCTACACTGTCTCGAACATAAATCTTCCTGAGACTCTCCCAGCAGTTTGCAGCATTTTTCTCTCCACGGATATGGATCAGTTGCTGGTCAGAGAGAGTCAATCCTATGATGCATAAAGCCTGCTCATTCTTTCGTTCATAGTCTTGTATCAGTTTATCATCCTCTTCAACATTAGGATCTAAGTTAGATACATCTGGTGGGTTTGTAATTATGTCCCACAAACCTTCTCTTCGTAGAAGTAAACTACATTTCATTGACCATGAAACATAGTTTGTTCCATCTAGTCTGGATATCATGGACAGACTTGGCAAATTTACTTGTGCCATTGCTCTTCAGATATATAACTATTTACCAAACAGTTTGTCTTTACAGTAATGTGCAACTCACTCCAAACTCTCTCTGCTATAACCTGGTTAGTTAGACTGTGCACACTGGGCCCATAACCAATGTTAGTGTTTGGGGACAAACCCCCAAGCAAAGTGCACAGCAGCAGTCAAAGCCAGGCAGCCAAATGAGAGAGAGGCTGGGCCCAAGGTATACACACACTGGAGACAAAACACTGTTTGAAGTTTTAAATAGTTATTTAATTCATTAGAGTTTAAGCATTGTCAATCAGTCCAAATGTCATTATCCAATATATCCATCCAGTAACCTAGTCCATTAACTAGTCAGTACAATGTCTTTATCTGCTTGTAAATCTTCTCCTTCCGATACCTTTCTCTCGAAGACAACGCTGAGTATGCACAGGATATCAGCTCATCAAGTAAACAGTCCTTTTGTTCAGTATAAACGGTATCCAGCACAGTAGCCAACAAGCAGGCGTCTCATACAGGAGTAAACAGCAGGCAGCAGAGAGACCAGCGACCAGAGACCAGGAACCAGGACCAGGAGCCAGGACCAGGGAGGGTTACGTTACTCTCACTGCCTTTTATTGCTGCTTGCAACCGCACCCTTAATTATCTAATTATATTGCAGTTTGGTGCTTAAAGCTACAAACACTTAAACCTAGGTTCATATATTTATTCACCCAAACCTAGTTGGTGTATCCATATACCCAACACACTCTGAGTAGAAAAAGGGAGCCTAATGCAGGCAGAACCACTTCATTTGAACTTTATTCGTCATAGAGTTAAGGGGAGGAAGAAGGCTAAAGTTTATAGCCTCCACATGTTGGGAGCACATACTGGAGAGAGGACCATTTTGATCAAATAAGCCAGTAGAATCTACTTGCAGAAATGGAGGCTGCTTTCTACAAGCTTTCTACACTTACACTAAGTGAAGACGTCAAGTACTACTAATGCAGAAGATTAACAAAATGCATTAGCAAGAATGCAGAAGGCAGTCTTTATATCATAAAGAGAATTGTGGATATGTGGAGAGGTACTGTGACAGGACTGACATGGGTTGGGAAGTTGCCTGGGAATACCTGGGAATGCACAAGAGGCACCATTTAGATCAGGACAGTCTGCAGGAGCGGGGATGCAGGTCAGGAAGTGTATGTGAAAATATCCAAGAAGTGCCACATGGGTCAGGAAAGGTGCATGGAGAATTATCCAGGTCAGGAATGATGCATGGGGAACTGCAAGAAGCACCTGCAGGTCAGGGAAGGTACGTGGGAGACTCTCACATGTTGGGAAAGCATCACAGGTTAGGGAAGATGGGGGATTAGTATGTGTGAGAAGTACATATAAGGGTTCCTTCCTTCCCTCTTCCTTTCTCATTCCAGCAGGTAAGTGAATGGAGTGAAGAATTACAAAAGTGGTTGGGAAACTGGCATGGTATATTGAAAATGAACATCACATGATTGCAACAGCAGCAGCCCTGTAGTGTATAGCAACAACTAATTGCACTGAAACAGCCATAATTTCCCAAAATTTCATTTCTTCAGGAATCATGGTGTAGATTTTGGACATATTCTATAAGTTATCTCCTATGAGGTACCTTGGTTCAAAAATTATCGCCCCGTAATACACCATTTCATCGAATTAAAGATCATGACATCAAGAATTTAAATAGTGTATAGCTAGATGATATAAGTTGACAATTATTCTTTACTCTTTATTATAACAAGTAACGCTGCTTCTGGACCGAGTCTACTTCAACATTGAGTGAATACAGTAATTAAATGAATTGGCTAAAAAAATTATATGTAAAAAAATATAAGAAAGCTTTTTTTCTTTTTTAATCAGCTCATTTGAAGATTTATTCTAAAATCCGTGTAAATTCCAATCCAAATGCTACGTAAGTATATTTTCAACATAATTTAGATCATGAACTGAGTTCTTTTAGGTAAACAATTATCAAGTTTTATTTACTGTATCTGGTTATGTTATTTATAAATCATGACACTCCATATGAAAACATGGAAGTATAACGTAAAAGACCAAAATAAATGTAACTGAAAAACAGAATGAAGAAATAATTTAGTCTTCTGAAAGGACACTAAACCTGTGTTTAAAAGTAGTCCACTAATTCCCTCCATATCATAAAGGCTGAAATGCTACTCATTGTTATAATCCAATTAATTTTTAATTAATGTATCCTAGCAAAACTTTATTTTTATTTTTTGCCCATGTCCTCATGATATTGTACTTCTTCCTAGACTCCATGTTGTATGTATTTAGAAAGCTATAGTATTGTTCCTCAGCAGGCAACCTTGTGCCTATACTCATGGCACTTTCAGGTGGGGGAGATCAGCTCAGTATTACCTGGGCACTTTAGACTGGAATGGATACATCTACTCATCTCCATTTTCTGGGCATCATCCTCCAGAATAGCATTTGCTTTGGGCAATTCATTCAAACCAAGCTTCCTTTTACCCAGTAGACTTTTTACCTTACACAAAGATTTAGGTTCACTCAAACAGTAGCTGATCAGCAGTGGGAGTTGTTCTAAAATAGGAACTTTCTGGCTATTGTTTCATGGCTCAGGATACATACAAAGTGCTATTTAGGATATTTTGTATTAAGGTTACTCGCTTGCTCAAACAGTACCCTCAGGAAAAGGAGACCCTAGTTTTTTTAAAGGGCTCTCTCACCATTAACCCACCCCTCTTCCCATCAGTTATTAGTGGACTACTTTTAAACACAGGTTTAGTGTCCTTTCAGAAGACTAAATTGATGTTTAAATATACTTGTCAAAATGATTCAAGGGAGGAAGCCTCCGATTTTACTATATGCCTATTCGTATCAGTTGTCAAACACAGAAATGCACATCCCTCTGGCTAAACTATGCACATTCCTGGGTTTCTATTACCTGTTGTTAGGCACACAGGGTTTATAGAGTCCCATGAAATTCTCCTATATCTCTCCTTCCCATTATATACATTCTACTACATTAGAATAGAATAGAA